>NC_053128.1:31610865-31620865 GCF_010015445.1 Perca fluviatilis | reverse complement strand
AGATCGCTTCATAACTTATAGTGGGACCCTCCCGGCCTCTGGAGACACCGCTGGACAGGCCAACACAATCACTCTGTGTGTGTGTGTGTGTGTGTGTGTGTGTGTGTGTGTGTGTGTGTGTGTATGTTCTTGTTTAACTATATTCGTGGGGTCCAGAAACCAGGAGTCCAGTATACTTGTGGGGTCCCGAAAGCTTTGTGGGGCCAAAATGCTGGACCCCACAAGTTTAAAGGGCTGTTTGAGGGTTAAGACTTGGTTTTAGGATTAGGGATAGAATTAGGTTATGGTGAGGGTAAGGGTTAAGGTTAGGCATTTAGTTGTGATGGTTAAGGTTAGGGTAAGGGGCTAGGGAATGCATTATGTCAATGACGGGTCCCCACAAAGATAGTGCCACAAACCTGTGTGTGTGTGTGTGTGTGTGTGTGTGTGTGTGTGTGTGTGTGTGTGTGTGTGTGTGTGTGTGTGTGTGTGTGTGTGTGTGTGTGTGTGTGCGTCTGTGTGTAAATAATTAAAGGCTCATATATCTCGCGAGTGCTCTCTCTCGCTCAATCCAGCACTTTGATCCAGGCCAACCGGTTCTCACTCCCAACTCGTCAACATACCGATAGATTGGTCAGCGTCTCTCAGCGTCAGATACAGACGCATTGTGTGTGTGTGTGTGTGTGTGTGTGTGTGTGTGTGTGTGGGGGGTTAAGATCTCCAACTATCTAGGGATGTATGCATGTATTTCAAAAATGCGACAAAAACATTTAAAAAAAAGGCAACAGGGGAGAAATGTCGAAAAAGGCGACCAAAACGTCCAAACAACAACAAAACATCGTAAAAAAGCCCATTTTAGCAAAACTCAGAGCTATCGTGTCATTTTTTTGGAGCAGAAAACATGAACAACAGATGCATGACTGTATTTTCTCAGCAGCCACGAGAGTCAAACTAAACCAAACTGCCCCGACACTGAGGTTAAATAAACCGGAGCCCGACACGTCGGACATTGACTTTCATTCTGCTTTGCAGTTGCCTAAGAAGTCCTTTTTAAGGATCCAAAGTTTATTTGAACGAGCTAGATATGCATCTGTTCACAAAGTCCGGTCCTCAAACGTGTAAATACCTGAGGTGGAAGCGTTCTGGGTACCAGACCTCCAGGATTTCTCGAGATCTCGAGTTAAACGGTCACAAAGACACGCAGCTTGCACACACACACACACACACACACACACACACACACACACACACACACACACACACACACACACACACACACACACACACTTAAAGTTTCCATTCCTTGTTTGGTCCCTCTCTTTATCGTTATTTAGCCTTTACAGTTTCTGTTAGCAGCAGTTTCTGCCCAGTAAAGTGTTTCCATCAGAGCCGTGTTTATACAAACTTTAACCTCTTCTCCAAATGATTCAGAAAGTTCAAACATCTAATGGCTAAAACGGCCGGGCTAAAGTACATGTCCTCGTCAGACACTCAGGTTTGTTTAATTCATGTCTCACGAGTCTCCAGAGCTGGCCCCGGACCAATTTAAAGCGCTCATATTCTGCTCATTTTCAGGTTCATAATTGTATTTAGAGGTTGTACCAGAATAGGTTTACATGGTTTAATTTTCAAAAAACACCATATTGTTGTTGTACTGGACATTGCTGCAGCTCCTCTTTTCACCCTGTGTGTTGAGCTCTCTGTTTTAGCTACAGAGTGAGACATCGCACTTCTGTTCCATCTTTGTTGGCACTCGCACATGCTCAGTAGCTAGGTAAGGATCTTATCAGCTAGCTAGCT
Organism: Perca fluviatilis; assembly: GCF_010015445.1. NCBI lineage: Eukaryota > Metazoa > Chordata > Actinopteri > Perciformes > Percidae > Perca > Perca fluviatilis. Next base: position 31,619,086 of record NC_053128.1, on the reverse strand, counting down.
GTTTCCATAGACAGTAAAAGAAAGACAAGGATTAGCCGGGAGACTTCTTCTAAACGAGGACGCACTTCACACTTTGTGTGGAATAGCTGCAGAACAGGGACATGGAAGTAGTTCTTTTGGAGATTATGGTGAACTAGTGTGTGTTGTAGCAGTGTTTTGCCATTCAGAACGAGCTAGCATGCTAGCGCTAGCATGCTAGCGGTTCGCCAGCTCGTCTCTGCTACTAGAAAGCCATGCCGATTTTGACCAGCTCACCAGGAGACTGAAGGAGGGACACATTCAGAAACCGGATCTCACTCAGAACACCATGGATGGATATTTCCAAAGTTTGTATGTGTGTGAAAGCACCAGAGACACAAAATAACACCCCAAATCCCAGAAAAAAGTGATTTTTTTTTATAATATTGGCACTTTTTCCCACTACATGGGTACCTGCTCGACTCAGCTCGGCTCAGCTCGGCTCAGCTCGACTCGGCCGCGGTGCCCCGTTCTCCTTGTTCCATCGCAGATTTAGTACCGCCTCATCCCTCTAAAAACACATTTGCTCGTTGCCTCTCTCCTCCCGAGGAAGAGGAGCGAGTGGAGGAGTCGGGGAATGCACTTTAAGCGACCGCGATCTGATCTGTTTTCCCCGCGAGACCTCGAGGTCTTCACCTATCCCAGTAACACTGGTAAGACGTCCCCCGCTGGTTTGGAGCTTGACAGATATTTACGACGAAGCTGCAAACGGAGCGAGTGGCCACTCGACCCCTCGCCACCCCTCCTTCAGCGGGAGAGCTAAACGAACCGTGAGACAGCAGAAGCCTTAAAGTCTGATGGAGACCCCCGAGGGGACACTCCCACACAGAAGAGTTACACCACGGTGAAAGGAGACGTGCAGTGAGACAGCTTCACGGGTCCAAACTGACTGACAAATACAGTTTCAATCTGAATAGACTTCAAGACAAATAAAAGAAGAAGTACTTGTTCAGTGGAACGAGTTAGATCGTCATATTAAAGTCATTTCAAGGTCTGGTTACTAGAGAGGGTTGCGGAATAGATTAAAGGGCAAGTTACTATTTATATTTAAGAAAAATGTTTTTTTTTTTTTTTTTTTTTTTTTTTTTTTTTTTGTTTTTTTTTTTTTGATGTGTGTTGAGGACCACAATGGAAATAAGTCTTGGACTTTGTTGTGTTTTTATCCTCGATTGTATTTGATGTCCTTTTGTCATGTGTAGGGCACTTTCTTACAATTAAATCAAATCAAATCAAATCAAATCTTTTACTTCAGTACAAGTAGTAAAACCACAGTGTAAAAATACTATTTTTATAAAAGTCCTCCATGCATTTAACTTACTTAGTAGTACTTAGTAGTATTAGCATCAAAATACACTTAACGTACCAAAGGAGAAGTGCTCATTGTGTAGAATATGTTCACTATGGACAATAATGTGATTAATCGCAGTTAAGTATTTGAATCGATTGACAGCCCTAATTCTAGTTGTTACTTTAATGTTGCTAAAGCTGGAGCTCATTGTGATGACTTTATATACTGTGCTGCTGGGGAGTTTACTCTTTAATGATGTTTCAAAAATACTCAGAATGATGAATATGAATCTGAATCTGCAAGGTAACTTAAAGTTATCCAGTAAATGTAAAGGTAAAAAGCTCAGTGGTGCTTCTTCTCCAGCCTTTTCACATCATCCACAGGGACTATGTGTTCCTCTCTTCTGCCACGGGGGGGGGGGGCAGCGAGGACACAAGAAGAAGAAGAAGAAGAAGAAGAAGAAGAAGAAGAAGAAGAAGAAGAAGAAGAAGAAGAAGAAGAAGAAGCCATACTCAAACAAACATTTGAACAGACGACATGACATCAGGGTGAGATTTACGCTTGATCAGAGATTTTTTAAACTGGTTGGTTGGCACTGTGTGTGTGTGTGTGTGTGTGTGTGTGTGTGTGTGTGTGTGTGTGTGTGTGTGTGTGTGTGTGTGTGTGTTTGTGTTTGTGTTTGTGTTTGTTTGCGTGTGTGTGTGTGTGTTTGTGTTTGTTTGTGTGCGTGTGTGTTTCAGGTGTGTGTGTGTGTGTGTGTGTGGGTGTATGCGTGCGTGTTTCATGTGTGTGCGTGCGTGCGTGCATGTCTCAGGTGTGTGCGTGTTTCAGGTGTGTGTGTGTGTGTGTGTGTGTGTTCTTGCGCCATGTTCAATGTTTGGGTGTATTTGTGTGTAAAGGCGTGATTGTGTGTGCGTGTGTGTGTGTGTGTGTGTGTGCATGTTTTAGGTGTGTGTGTGTGTGTGTGTGCGTGTTTCAGGTGTGTTTGTGTGTGTGCGTGTTTCAGGTGTGTGTGTGTGTGTGTGTGTGTGCATGTGTGCGTGTGTCAGGTGTGCGTGTGTGTTTTGTGTGTGTGTGCGTGCATGCCTGTTTTGTGTGTGTGCGTGTGTGAGTGTGTGTGCGTGCATGTTTCAGTTGTGTGCGTGCGTGCGTGCGTGCGTGCGGTGCGTGCGTGCGTGTGTGTGCGTGCGTGTGTGTGTGTGTTCGTTTCATGAATGAAATACACACTAGAACATATCTTCCTCTTGGGAGAAGAAAGAACATGAGATGATGCATCCGTTGCTCGACTGTTGCAGACTTGAACCCCCCCAGGGGGGCCCCTCTCCCGGGCTCTGTGTTTATGGGATGTGAGGGGCCATCGGCAGCTTTCAGCTCCCAGCAGACGCTCAGATAAACGTATGGATTCCATTACACGCGTGTTTTACTGACGTCAACACTGATTTATGTTGAAGAATATGAAGTCAAGCTCCGTATTATGTTTCTGTCTCTGAGGGCAGCTCTTTGTTAAAGCTGTACTTAAGATATTTAAAGGGTAACTTCTGGGGGGAGTTGACCCTGGACCCTGGACCCTGGACCCTGGACCCTGGATCCTGGATCCTGGACCCTGGACCCTGGACCCTGGACCCTGGACCCTGGACCCTATTTTCTCATGTTTTTGTATGTAAGTGACTAGCCTCGTGAGACCGTCCTGATCTGGCGAGCTCCAGTTTTCCACTCGCAGATCAGTCTGGCATCTTGAGATAGAGAAAACGACCGACCAATCGGCGTTGGTTTTGAGGCGGGTTTAGGTGTGACGTAACGAGAAGCGACCGTTCAGTCTAAACAACGTGGCGGCTTCCACGGATGAGATGAGCGTAGCTATCGCAGCAAGTTTTATCCGAATTAGAAAGTATTCCTTCATTGAAAGAAGAGCAAAAAAACGGAGGAAAAGATGTTTTTGCTTTTTCTCCCGACTAGTTTCAGCAAGAGTTTGATCTGATTGGTTGATTTGGCCCGTCTATCACCAACACATAGGTGGTGATAGACAGATGGTTTATCCAATCAGCTAACCAGGATTTTCGCCCCTTCCCAAAAGTTCTCCAACGGAAAGTTCCCAGATGGATATGCCGAGCAAATGCGAAGCGATCCATCTGGAGGAGTCAGGTTAGTGAGTGACTGATGGGAACAACAATCTTTGACATTGGTCCAGTATTAAGCGGCGAAACGAGCTGCAATGTAACGTTAAACCGTCAGTTCCCATCCACTAAATGTTGTGTTTGTAAAACTATCAAAAGCCGTCTCGGTTCATCTTTCCACTTTTCCAACAATCACCACTCTGGTTTGGTTGAAATAAACCCTTAATTCACCCATTTACATGTGGAAATATGCTGGCTCTATACACGCTAAAAGTCCTGATTATTTACATGAAGTCTGGTGGAGATATGCTGGCTCTATACACGCTAAGGGTCCTGATTATTTACATGGAGTCTGGTGGAGATATGCTGGCTCTATACACGCTAAAAGTCCTGATTATTTACATGGAGTCTGGCGGAGATATGCTGGCTCTATACACACTAAAAGTCCTGATTATTTACATGGAGTCTGGTGGAGATATGCTGGCTCTATACACGCTAAAAGTCCTGATTATTTACATGGAGTCTGGTGGAGATATGCTGGCTATACACGCTAAAAGTCCTGATTATTTACATGGAGTCTGGTGGAAATATGCTGGCTCTATACATGCTAAAAGTCCTGATTATTTACATGGAGTCTGGTGGAGATATGCTGGCTATACACGCTAAAAGTCCTGATTATTTACATGGAGTCTGGTGGAGATATGCTGGCTCTATACACGCTAAAAGTCCTGATTATTTACATGGAGTCTGGTGGAGATATGCTGGCTCTATACACGCTAAAAGTCCTGATTATTTACATGGAGTCTGGTGGAAATATGCTGGCTCTATACACGCTAAAAGTCCTGATTATTTACATGGAGTCTGGTGGAGATATGCTGGCTCTATACACGCTAAAAGTGAACATTATTTAAATGGACATAGTGACCGAACATACGGCTGAGAGCTGAGGTCACAGAGGTGGGATCAAGTTTGCTGTTTCCTAGACCCACATAGGGAGCGTCCTGATTGGATTATCCCTCCGTTACTGCAGCCTCACAGCTCCACTGTGCTCCACACTGAGGACCCTTTGTAGCCGCCATGGTGCCTTGGCGTGGCAGTTTGAACCCGTCACTTCTTTCTTTAACCTCTAAGGAAAATATAGGTGCTGTGAGGTGAGCTATTTGTGAATAGCCCGGGCTGTGTGTACAGTAAATACCCCTCCCCTCGTCATTTCCTACCCCTCCTACCCCACCCCACCCCCCACCCACAGACAAATACATACACCAGCTCTCACAAGTGTCGGTGTGTGTGGCGAGGTTTCCAGAGCAGCTGCTGTTACAGCAGAGGTCTGAATATAGCATCACAGACTCCTGAATCACAGAGGAAATACCTGCAGACACACACACACACAGACACACAGACACACACACACACACACACACACACACACACACACACACACACACACACACACACACACACACACAAGACTTTAGTTTAGGTTCACTACAGCCACAAAAGACGTCTGTGTTTGCCTGGAGGGAGGATGTTTCCATGCTTTTATTTGAAGAATGACAGAATTTCCCCTTTTATTCTTGCCATTTTTTACGCTTACAGACACTTTACTGGAAGGTATCGACATAATCGTGACATGACACTGTCATGAACATCATAAATGTTATAAACAACTCATAAACATTTATGACTTTATGTGTCATTCGGTTTTTGTCATGACAAGTTGACATTGTTTTGGGTCGTCTTGATTACAACAACTTGACATTAATCACAGTGACATTACCAGAAGTTGTCTTTGTCATGACAACTTGACATAATGTCATCCTGTTTAATTAATGTCAAGTTGTCTTTGTCATGACAACTTGACATAATGTCATCCTGTTTAATTAATGTCAAGTTGTCTAAATAAGGACACTCCAAAGAAATGTAATGTCAACTTGTCATGACCAAGACCTGGTTGTCTTAATTATGACAACTTGACACTAATCAAAGTGACATTACCAGAAGTTGTCTTGGTCATGACAAGTTGACATTACATTTCTTTGGAGTGTCCTTATTAAGACAACTTGACATTAAACAGGATGACATTATGTCAAGTTGTCATGACAAAGACATCCCAAACAACTTCTGGTAATGTCACTTTGATTAATATCAAGTTGTCGTAATCAAGACCACCCAAACAATTCGGTTTTTGTCATGACAAGTTGACATTGTTTGGTTTGTCTTGATTATGACAACTTGACATTAATCAAAGTAACATTACCAGATGTTATCGTGGTCATGACAAGTTGACATTAAATTAGTTTGGGATGTCTTTGTAATGACAACTTCACATTAAAGTTCTTTGGAGTGTCCTTATTAAGACAACTTGACATTAATTAAACAGGATGACATTATGTCAAGTTGTCATGACAAAGACAACTTCTGGTGATGTCATCCTGGTTAATGTCATGTTGTCATGACCAAGACAACCCAAATAATGTCAACTTGTCATGACAAAAACCGAATGACACATAATGACAGAAGTTATAAACATCTATGACATGTTTATTCAGTCCCTCCAGAAAAACGTGATTATGCGATCGCATAATTCAACGCATAATCAGCCAAAGTCCGCATATTTATGCGCATATTTTCAAATAAGGGGCACTTTCTGCACAAAATATGCGGCGCTTGCATGATTTCATAACCCCCGCATTTTCGTTGCAAAAAAGTCCCGTAATATATCTTAGCAGAAAGCTGAAAAATGTTGCGTTTACTTCACACAAGAGCAGCCATTTGTTTTTCTCTTTTTCATCAAACTACAGTTTTTGCAAGTTGCCGCAATTTCATCGCATAAAATTGCATAAATATCCCGCATATTCCATCGCATTTTTTAAAGAAAACGTGCAGCATAATCAAGGATTTTTGCACCATGAACAATCACAAAAAAACTACGCATTTTTCTGGAAGGACTGCTTCATAATGTTTATGACACGTCCATGAAGGTGTCAGGTCATAGTTATGACATTATGTCACGATTATGTCGATACAGTCAAGTGAAGTGTTACCCAGAATTGAAATAGTTTAATAAGAACAGAAGTGGTGATTGTTTGAATGTGTGCAGTGACTCTGGTGGGGGGTGGGGGGTGACTCCTTATCTGTTTAACCGTGTCAGCTGGGTGACCCGAAATGTTCTCCAGAGCTCTGAGCAGCGTCGGCCAGCGTCTCTCCTGCTATTTACACCCCCAAAAATCTGTCGACCCGACCAGAGCAGCCTGATCTGGATTGCGGTGTTGTCGCCTCCTTTGTGTTTTATCTCGAATCGTTTAGAGCACAATGTGTCAAACTCAAGGCCCGAGGGCCAAATCAGGCCCGTTGCAGATTTAGATGCGGCCCGTATATTAATTTGGGTTCACGATACATTTTGGCCCGCCTAGTTGTGCACCAAACCAAAAACACAGGAAAGTGATTTTTTTTAAAGTGCAATTACGTGACATTCAAAGCAGAATTTGGCAGATTTGCCGACTCTGAGACTCAGAAATTCCCCCCAGGAGAGTTTTCATATTTAAGGCTGAGAAACAGGCTGTTGTTAAAAAAAAAAAAAGGGTTACACTTTACTTTAACTTTTCTACATAAGACTGACATGACACTGTCATGAACGTGTCATAAAACATTATAAACAAGTCATAAACGTTTATGACATAACTCTTTTTTAGTAAGTGTCATTCGGTTTTGTCATGACACGTTATGGTTAGGGTTATGGTTAGGGTTATGGTTAGGGTTCATGTGTCATGACAGTGTCATGTCCATTGTTCTATATCTATGGTCATGTCACTCTTATGTAGAAAACTTAAAGTAAAGTGTTACCAAAAAATGTAATCATTGTTTTGCTTGATGTGCTAAATTCTTTTGATGACTTTTGTAAGGCTTCATGTCAACAAAAATGTCGGAAAAAGCAAAAAATTGACAAAAAGGTGACAAATGTCTGAGACCCTGTTTACACGTACGTGGTTATTTTTACATACGGAGACATTTTCCCTTCGTTTGTGCCCTTCGGTTACACGCAAACAGAGAATTCTCCTCTGAAAACGAGTCTTTCTAAAAACTCCGGCCAGAGTGGAGATTTTTCAAATCTTCGTTTGCACGTAAACTGAGACCAACGGAGGTTTAGGCAGCCGAGAGAGAGAGAGAGAGGAAGTGATTGGTTGCTGTTGTTGCTATTTTCTGTATTCTGATTGGCTAACGTGGGCTTGAGCTTCTCGTTGCACCGCCACCTACAGGTCTGGCGTACTCTTGGCTGCATTGACGGCATATATACACGGGTACGTGTAAACGAACACTTTTCTGAAAACTGACAGCTGTGCACAATGTTATTTTTGAAAACGGAGAGGTTGAAATGTCCCTTTATGAAAATAGCCGGCCACGAGAAAGCCACAAAATAGTCGGAACGTACAGCACAGGCCAAAAGTTTGGACACACCTTCTCATTCAATGTGTTTCCTTTTTATTTTCATGACTATTTACATTGTAGATTCTCACTGAAGGCATCAAAACTATGAATGAACACATATGGAATTATGTACTTAACAAAAAAGTGTGAAATAACTGAAAACATGTCTTATATTTTAGATTCTTCAAAGTAGCCACCCTTTGCTTTTTTTGATAACTCTGCAAACCCTTGGTGTTCTCTCAATGAGCTTCATGAGGTAGTCACCTGAAATGGTTTTACCTTCACAGGTGTGCTTTGTCAGGGTTAATTAGTGGAATTATTTCCCTTATTAATAAAAAAGCAAAGTAAGAAAACTATAAAGTAAGAAGACATCTGT
>NC_053128.1:31580865-31605865 GCF_010015445.1 Perca fluviatilis | reverse complement strand
TCTTCTTCTTCTTGGCCCAGAATAAGAAAAAGGAGATTGAAAAGGGCAAGAGAGCGGCTTTTTGAAGTGTGGAGGCTGTCACTACCCAAAGTGAGTAGAGTGCAGATTTGAGTTGCGCATGCGTCACTTTGCGACAAGTAACCTACAAGATGCTAACGGCCGTTTGAGCTAACGTTAGCAATCAAGTAGCCTACAAGATGCTAACGGCGGTTTGAGCTAACGTTAGCAATCAAGTAGCCTACTAGATGCTAACGGCGTTTTGAGCTAACGTTAGCAATCAAGTAACCTACTAGATGCTAATGCCGTTTTTAGCTAACGTTAACAATCAAACAATCATAGATAGCTAAAACGTTTTTGAAATGACTGCTAGCTACAAGTTAGCAATCAAACACAACAAAGGCTGTCACTTGAATGGCGTTTTGAGCTAACGTTAGCAACTAAACAATCATAGATAGCTAAAACGTTTTAGAAATGATTTCCATCTTCTGTTATTGTACGTAAAGAGAAAAGTTTATTATTTTACAGATTTCACAAATGTCAGTAAGACACGTTATGCCGTAAACAGTTTAAATCTGATCATGCCCAACTCAAAGCTGCACTCTACTCACTTTGGGTAGTGACAGAGGCTACCGTAGCTGTAATACCTACTTTGAACTGCGTGGTGAGAGAGAGTTGATTGTTGATATATGATCTCAATGCTGAGATGGGAGAAATTCCCACACACTGGACCTTTTTAATGTAAATAAATCAGGAACCACGGTGGAGCACACAGAAACTTTCCAACATATTTATGTAAAGTGATTCATTGGAAACGCTCTGGAAATGTTTGGATCACATCAGCTGTGCGGGTGACACGCAGCCATGCTAGAAACAGTCGCTACATGTGAAGCTCGCGGACGTACAGGAGCTAAATTTGTTGATAGAAAAATGCTCCTCTATGCTCACATGATTAGTATCATCTCGGGACCTCGTGTGATTAAAGGTGCCCTGCCACACCTATTTCATGACTTTGTGGTAATGTCTGAAGTTCTACCATGGACTCTGTAACATTTTTTGTGTAAAAAAAAAGCCTTGGTTACCTTGTTTCAAGCCCTTCTAGCGCGGTATAGAAAGCCTGCAGGAAGACTCAGCTCGATTTCTGCCAGTTCTCATTAATATTCAACAAGCTAAGCTGTTTGAATCTGATTGGCTAACAGCTAGCCAATGAGAGCCTGGCTGTCAGAATCCTTTACCCAGCCCAACTGGGCTAGCTCATGAATAGTAATGAGCTCAGGCAGCATGATGTCAGACTGACCAGCTTTTGTGATTGGTCTGATTTCTCTGCTTATTTCTTTTCAGTGTCTAGAGCTGACAGAGGAGGCAGCAGTTCATTTTCATATTCACAGCACAACACACACACATATGGACCTGACAGATTTAAAATAATGCAAGTAAAAACGGTTTTGTATGGCAGGGCACCTTTAAGAAAATATAGAGGCAATGATGATGATGAAATGGCAACTGTTAGCTATTTGATATCACAGGAGACTCCTGAAGGGATCGTAACGTGTGCGCATGTGCACGCTAATCACGGATGGCTTGTGAGACAACGGGCCCCGGGGGGCTCAGACATACACAAGGGCCCCCCCCCCACCACTACCACCACCCCCAACCTGTCTACAGAGGAACTTAAAGAGTGTCTTCTATAGTCTGTAGTCATCTATTTTTACGTTTTACTTTTCTATTTGATCGTTTTGTGTCGTTTGTCGTCATTTTGCATCTACTTTTAGTAATTTAGTGTCTAGATGTAGATGTAGATCCAATAGATTTTGAATTTTTTTTTTCGCCTTTCTGGAGCTTTTTGGACTTTTTTTTTTTTAGGTTTTTGTCTAAAAATTTTGACAGTTTTGGTTGTTTTTTTCAAGTTTTTTTTCCACACCGTTTTTTTTTTTCCCGATGTTCTTATCGCTTTTGTTATTCCATGCATCATGTCCCGGGACCTCCCTAGATAGTTGGATATCTTAAGATATCTTAACCCCCACCCCCAAAGTTGAACCCATAGTTATGTAAGTATGTAGCGTAGACCTATGCCACACACCACGGCATTTAGAGCCAAAGCTAACTTGCGATGGACGTCCTTAGATGGACCCTTTTTTTTTTAAATACCATAACTCAACTCTTACATAAAAGACAGGAGAGAACACCAACTCATCAATAGATACATCACTCACAAGAAAACACAGACCAACCCGTACTACACAGACAGCTCTCAGACTTCTGGACCTCAAAGTTATTCCAAAAACTCCATCAGTGAATAACAGGACACATAACATAACATGGGCGTGGTGATGGTGCAGTGGACATGACACATGCCTTTGGTGTGGGAGACCTGGGTTCGATTCCCACTGTGATACATCAACCAATGTGTCCCTGGGAAAGGCACTTAACCCCTAGTTGCTCCAGAGGCGTGCGACCTCTGACATATATAGCAATTGTAAGTTGGATAAAAGCGTCAGCTAAATGACATGTAATGTGATGACATTATGAGATCCAATAGATTTAGAATTTTTTGTCGTCTTTCTGGATTTTTTTTTTTTAGTCCTGGGGGTTAACATGCAAAACATGTAGCCATTTCCACTTGTTTGCTTTGTTAAATGTTAAAATCTCTCTCTCTCTCTCTCTCTCTCTCTCTCTCTCTCTCTCTCTCTCTGTCTTCTGTTTTCTGTTTGTGTCTCAACTCCAATAAAGACAAAAGTGCCAAAAACACAGAAGTGTGTGATCCATCGGTTCACCCAGCAGCAGCAGCACGCCAAACATGTCCTTAAACGCATTCATCGCGGACGTTATTATCAGCGGTGGAATGTAACTAAGTACATTTACTCGAGTACTGTACTTCAGTCCAGATGTTGAGGTACTTGTACTTTACTTGAGTCTTTTTCTTTTCATGCCACTTTCTACTTCTACTCCGCTACATTTCAGAGAGAAATATTGGACTCTTTACTCCACTACATTCATCTGTTACAGCTTTAGTTACTAGTTACTTTAGTTACTCCGCTTTAGTTACTAGTTACTTTAGTTACTCCACTACATTCATCTGTTACAGCTTTAGTTACTAGTTACTTTAGTTACTGCACTACATTCATCTGTTACAGCTTTAGTTACTAGTTACTTTAGTTACTAGTTACTTTAGTTACTCCACTACATTCATCTGTTACAGCTTTAGTTACTAGTTACTTTAGTTACTCCGCTACATTCATCTGTTCCAGCTTTAGTTACTAGTTACTTTAGTTACTCCGCTACATTCATCTGTTCCAGCTTTAGTTACTAGTTACTTTAGTTACTCCGCTACATTCATCTGTCCCAGCTTTAGTTACTAGTTACTTTAGTTACTAGTTACATGTAGTTTATAAAATCTGATGTCTGATTCTAAAGTAAACTAGCCAACAATATAACTGCTACAAGTCCAGCTGAGATGATGAGACCATTAAACGTGTGTGTGTGTGTGTGTGTGTGTGTGTGTGTGTGTGTGTGTGTGTGTGTGTGTGTGTGTGTGTGTGTGTGTGTGTGTGTGGGTGTGTGTGTGTGTGTGTGTGTGTGTGTGTGTGTGTGTGTGTGTGTGGCACCATTAAACACACAACTGGTTGGATCCTTTACACTTTCTACAATGGGAGGATTCTTCTTCACTTTTAATACTTAATAACTCCATGTTCCCGATGATACTGACACACTTTTACTGAAGTTACATTATCTTTTAACTTGTAACCGAGTATTTTAACAGTGTTGTATTAGTACTTTTACTGAAGTAATAAAGGATCTGAATACTTCTTCCACCGCTGGTGAAATAACAAGAATTAAGGTGCTGTACCTGGTCCGCGTTGCGTCCTGTGTTGCGGTAAAAGTCGGAGCTCTCCGGCGGTCTGGGGGAGAGTGAATTACGCACGCCAAGGTCCGACCCAACAGCCGGTGTGTGGATGTCCTGTCCGCCTCTCCTGGCTCCTCTGAAAGGAACACAAGGGTGGCAGCGAACAGACGCACTCCTATGCGTGCGTGCCCGTGCGTGCCCGTGCGTGCCCGTGTGTGTGTGTTTGTGTGTGTGTTTGTGTGTGTGTGTGTGTGCAGCGAACAGACGCACTCCTCAGCACGCGTGTGTGTGTGTGTGTGTTTGTGTGTGTAGCGAATAGACGCACTCCTATGCGTGCGTGCCTGTGTGTGTGTGTGTGTGTGTGTGTGCAGCGAACAGACGCACTCCTATATGTGCGTGCGTGCCCGTGTGTGTGTGTGTGTGTGTGTGTGTGTGTGTGTGTGTGTGTGTGTGTGTGTGTGTGTGTGTGTGTGTGTGTGTGTGTGTTTACGCGCACGCAGGGCTGAGTGGAGTGTGCGCTCTGACGCATGCAGGTGAAATGTACGCCAAACTGCTGCGGGTATGCTCCGATCGATGCCTTCTGAATCTGAATCTGCAGGTTTTTAAATTCCCGGATCTGTTGTTCCAAAAACTCAAAACTGGTTCACCACCAAACCGGGGGGGAACCGGGACCGTGTCAGCGGGGGTTCGGCAGTTCGAGTCCCCGCAGTGAGTGAGAGGAGATAACGCTGAAGAAACCTGATCTGGATCTGCAGTCCTGCTGTTGTCACACTCAGACACAGAGAGGGCACCCAGCCCCTGTTGCTCAATCTGGGACAGGAAGCCGAAATCAGAGAGCTCTCCCTCCACCTATCTCTAAGCCCTTTTTGATCCCATTTTTTTTTTTTATTAGTGAATCTTTGACGCCTGTTGATCCTGATGATCTCTGAATTTGAGACTTTGAAGAACTGATCTTGATCATTTGAATCCGATTACGCCTGAACTTTGATTCTTTGAACTTTGAAACTAACTTTGATTTGAACTTGAGAAATTTTGAACGCTTTGATTGATCTTGAATTGATCTTTGTGATGGATTCTTCGGATTACTTCTTTTAAAATTAAGATTAATTGATTTGATTGATGATTTGAATTTGATGGAACTTTGAATGCTAGGCCTTTGAACTTTCTTGGATTTGATTTTGAAACTTTGACTTTGAATTTTTGATCTTGACTTGGATCCTGATTTTATCTTGAATCTTTGATTTTTTTATTTTAAATTTTTGATTTGATTTTGAACTTTGAGTTGAATTTTGTATTTTTGATTTTGGCTTTTGAGAGACTGACTTGAATTTTGACGCTTTTATTGAGCTTGAACCTGATTTTTGAATTTTTGAACCTGACGCCTTTGTCTTTCTTTGAAATCCTGACTTTGAACTGATCGCCTTTGGTCTTTTTGAATTTTGAACTTGATTCTTTATTCGAATGGATCTGAACTGACTTTGATCCGATTCTTTGATTTTGATTTTTTGAACTTTGACTTTTTGATTTTTTTGATCGGATTTGATTCGCTTTTTGAACTTTTTTTTAACTTTTGACTTCGAAATTTTGAACTTTGAACTTTTCGACTTCGAATTCTTTGAATTTGACGGATCTTTGAACTTTGATCCTGACTTTATCTTTGATCCTTTGAATCTTTTTGAACCTGATCCTTTATCTTTGATTTGAACTTCGATTTGATCCTGACTTCGATTGAACGCTTTGATCCTTTTGATCCTTTTTTGATCTCGGGAACTCTTTGATCCTGGAAATCCTTTCTTTGAACTTTCGATTTTCGAACCTCTGGAACCTGAACGCGGAACTTTTGATCTTTCGGTCTTTTGAAATCCTCGGATTTTTGAACTTTCGGTCTCGGATCCTCTTTGATCTTTCGGAATTCTTTTTTGACTTTTTTGACTTCGAAAACTTTCGAAATCTCGATCCGGCTTTGACTTTGATCCTGACTGATTGAATCTTTGAATTTCTTTCGAAATTTGACCTCTATATCCCCTGTCCCCTCTGTCCCCTGACCCCTGTCCCCTTTGTCTCCCCTTTGTCCCCCGACCCCTCTTTGTCCCCTTCTCCCCCCTGTCTCCCTGTCCCCTCCCCTGTTCCCCTGTCTCCTGTCCCCTCTACTTCTATACTTTATATTTCATTATTTCTATTTTATGCCATTGTTGTTTTGTTCCTCATCACTACCGATCCCGCAATTTGATACTTGAGGGCATGTGTTGAAGTGAATCCCCAACCTTCAAGACCCTTCAGCTGAACGGGACGTGGTTCCAGGATGGTCCTCGTGTAATCCGACCAGGTCCTGCTGGGTTGGTTCTCGCCTCAGACAACCACAGGTTGTTTCACAACATCTTTCACCTTAAGAATTCAATCATCAGATTCCTCCATCCGATCTTTTTTTCGATCTTTTTTGATCTTTGAAATTTTTCGATAAGATTTTGATTGACGAAATCTTTGCTGGAAATTATGACTTTAACGTTTTTTTTGATTGAGACTTTAATATGTTCATGAAACGGATCTGAAATATTTGATTGATTAATAGAGACCAACTTAATCCAGTTCGAGTCCTCTGATTCCCAACAGGAAGTTACGTGAATGGTGACGTTTTCACTTTCGGAAAAACGTTTTTCCGATGTCCATGGAACGCACGGGTTAGTCCGATCAACGGGAGTACAAGTTTTGGGATAATCACCCGGCATTCCGGCCCATCCTTCCTCCCCTTCCTCTCTCTGTGTGAAAAACAAAAACCTCCCGAAGCATGAAGCTAGCGACGGCACTGAAAAATGTCAGAGTTTAGAAGAATATTTGGACGTTGCACCAAGGCAGGTCTGCTCAGTTCTTTGAGGGAATGATTGTAAAGATTTATAAAGAATATGTTTGGTGCCTCTCTAACTGGGAGGTTTTGGGACCGATTGGTGGAGATTTGCTGTGGACAAGTACACAAGAGATACACTGGTAAGAGCCAATGAGGGTTAACCATGTATCAGCTGATTTAACAGTTAACTTCATGTAATATTGTTTTATTTATATATTTATTGTATTTTTGCAGGGTGTAAATATTCCACCAAAACAAGTTCCTTCCAGAGACTATTTTGCAGAGCCAATACGGTCACCCAAGACGACAGATTGGTCTAAAGAAATGCAAACAACCCCGGAGCGTTTTTTCTTCTCTCCTATCCCAGAATGCATCTGTGGTGTAGCCAGACCTTTACTCAGTAGCGATGTGGAGATAGAGCCGGCAATGCGAGACTACTCGAGGATGTTAACAGAAGGGAAAAAAACATGCAAAATGAATGTTTTTATGTTTTAAATCTTTTGATATTCTATACTATACTTACTTATAGACATAGTTTAAGTTAAGTGACTGAGTATCGTGCTTGTTACTTTGGAGTAAAGGACCTGAATACTGCGAGCTGGTTTTACAGTAAATACACCGATTCTTGAAATAGGCAAAGCTTCATCAAGCTTTTATGTTTCTCTCGTGGTCAACCAGTGGTGTAGTCTAATGTATTGTAGTGGGTCTACTGTACTGTATATGTATGGGGCCTATACTGTATATATTGGGCCAGAATGGGCTTTGGTGGTGGGGGGCATATCATAGTGGGGGTCTGGGTGTCCTCCACCAGGTACATTTTGAGCGTCAAAGACTTCATTTCCTGCGTTCTGATACACTTTTATGCACCAATTTATAGTGGAAATCCCTTTATTTATCCCTATATGAATAAAAACACAGATGACAATTCAAAATATACCATAATTATAATGGAAAGTATGTGTCATTGTACAATTTTTAAGTGGGTATATGGATATCCTGGAGCTTTCTTAGTGGGTATACCGCAAGTGCGATACCTGCATGTCAACGTGACCAGTGGTTCCCAACCTTTTCTCCTTAGCCCCTGCTCATGTCTAAGAAAAGCTGGAGCCCCCAAACCCGGTTGAGATTTTTTCTTTCTTTTTTGATACAGAGAAGTTATCAGCACTGTCACATTTCTCCACCATGTTTCATTCATAAAATAGGGTGATGCCTTACGGCAGGGAAACCGAGGATACAACAAAATATATAGTTTTCATTCAGACTTTTGTATCCATTATATATTCTAGTCCAGGGGTCACCAACATCGGGGCCCTAGGGCACAAGGTTGCCTCAAGGACCACATGAGTAGCCCTCAGGCCTGTTCTAAAAATGAAAATTTAATATTGATATTATCTGTTTCCCACCTTTGTAAGTCATTGTTGATAATTATTGTGAGAAATCATTAACATGATCAGTGTCTTCACATAGATGAGTAGCATTAATCATTAATAATCATATATAACTATCATTAATCATTAATAACCATATATAACTATTAATAATCATATATAACTATCATTAATCATTAATAATCATATATAACTAAAGGCAAACTGAGCAAATTTGTTATTCCAGAAGAGTGTATCAAACTGGTAGCCCGCTCAGATGACTCAATACCCATGAAGCAGCCTCAGTTTCAAAAAGGTTGGTGACCCTGTTCTAGTGTATTATCATAATTTGTTTAACATGTGCAAATATATATTTTTTTTTTACCTCAACCTCAAACCAGATAAAGACTCGCGCCCCCACTGTGATCTTTGCCGCCCCCCCCTGGGGGTGCCCGGACCCCAGGTTGGGAACCACTGCCGTAGACCACACCGCTGGTGTCCACACATTGAGATATGTAGAAAAGGCTAACGCTAAAAGCTGCTTGATAACTGAGTAAACAAAGAGAGATTTATTCACCCAGGATGGGGTGAATTTGCAGGTTTCTGGCGTCAAAGCCCGTTAGGCGTTGCATCGTTCTGCCGCCCTGCTGAAACGGCACCATTAACCGTAACCGTTGCAGGTCTGGGCGGGCGCAAATGGGAAGGTTAAAGTTGTAAAGAGTTGAAAGGTCGGCTGAGCGGCAGTAAATCTGGTCGCGGGACTTAACTGAGTTTGGAGACTCCAGTGTTGTTGTGCGCATGGAGGCGGACCTGGATGTGTGCTCTGACTGGGCTGTTCACCGCTGTTATTCTACAGGACAACGACTGGGAGGATGTGGACAGTGGACAAGAAAATAGGGTGACCAGAAGTCCCCAATCCAGCAGTTCGGCCCTAATTGTCCCGGAAATTAGAGCAAAGTCTCAAGAGCCTCTTGAGTATTACAGTCTGACTGGACATTAAAAACTCTCCATGGTGGTTTTGAATTGAGCCGTCGCAGCATGCAGCCCTCATATCACCTGAGTTCAAGGTTTTTATGGATTTTTATTTGTATTTTCAGGGTTTACAAGACAGACGGTTGAGCTTCTGAATTTCAAAAACTCCACACCAAAATTATTTATAATTTTTATCCAGAAACTCAACCCGTCTGTCTGACTTTTGAAACGCTGGTGCGCGGGGATAGAAACCCTGTCCCCCCACCTCCCCCCCTGTCCCCCCACCTCCACCTGCCTCCCCCTGTCTCCCTTGTCCCCCCTGTCCCCCCCCTGTCCCCTTGTCTCCCCTTTGTCCCCCCTGTCCCCCCCTTTCTTTGTCTCCCCTCTTTTGTCCCCCTGTCTCCCCCTGTCCCCCCCACTTCCCCCCTGTCCCCTTTGTCCCCCCCTGTCCCCCCTTCTTTGTCTCCCCCTCTTTGTCCCCCTGTCTCCCCCTCTGTCTCCCCCTGTTCCTCCCTCTTCGTCCCCCCACCTCCCCCCTGTCCCCCCCTGTCCCCAACCCCCTGTCTCCTCCCCCACCCCTCCCCCTGTCTCCCCCCTGTCTCCCCCCTGCCCCTCCTCCCTGTCCCCCCACCTCCCCCTGTCCCCCCTGTCCCCCAACCTCCCCCTGTCTCCCCCCACCTCCCCCTGTCCCCCCACCTCCCACCCGTCTCCCTGCCTCCCCCTTGTCCCCACTTCCCCTGTCCCCCTTGTCCCCCCTCAACCCCTTTGTCCCCCTGTCCCCCTTGTTCTCCCCCTTGTCCCCCTCTTTGTCTCCCCCTTGTCCCCCCCTGTCTCCCCTGTCTCCCCCGTCCCCCCTGTCCCCCCTGTCTCCCCTGTCTCCCCTGTCCCCCCTCTACTTCTATACTTTATATTTTCATTAGTTTCATTTTGTTTTGTTACTGTTGCTCTTGTCTCCCGTCATCACTAATGATCCCACGGAGGGGATACTAGAGGGCATGTTGAAGTGAATCCCCAAATCTTCCTGTAAGACCCCGAGCTGAACGGGACGTGTCCCAGATGAAGAGTCCTCGGTGTAACTGGGACCAGGTCCCGGTGCTGGGTTGGTCTCGGCTCAGACAACCACAGGCTGTTTCACAACATCTTCACCCAAGAATTCAATCATCACATTCCCTCCATCCTCTCTCTCTCTCTGTCTCTCTCTCTCTCTGTCTCTCTCTCTCTCTCTCTGTCTCTCTCTCTCTCTCTCTCTCTCTCTCTCTCTCTCTCTCTCTCTCTCTCTCTCTCTCTCTGTCTCTCTCTCTCTCTGTCTCTGTCTCTGTCTCTCTCTCTCTGCCTCACTGTCACCTCATTTACCTCACTACTCTAACATTCATGTTCTCTCTCTTCCCTTACTGTCTCTTGAGTCGGCACATCTGTTGTTTTTGCAGTACCAAAGGCTCATTAAAGTAACAGACTTTCAAACACAGCTTCTCGGGGGTTATTGAGGACTTATGCTGCGTTCATGCCACCTCGGAATAACACAGTCTACTGTCATTGAAATATGTTCAGTGAACCAAAGTCGCCTCCATCAATGCGTCACCAACTGGGAAACTCTGTTATCAAAATCCAGCCCCAGTTTCCCTCCTCTGATTCCCAACAGGAAGTTACGTGAATGGTGACGTTTTCACTCGGAAAAACGTTTTTCCGATGTCCATGAACGCACGGTTAGTCCGGATCAACGGGAGTACGTTTTCGGGATAATCACCTGACATTCGGCCCGTCCCTCCCCTTCCTCTCTCTCTGTGTGAAAAAACAAAAACCTCCGAGCTAGCGAGCTAGCGAGCTGCACGCTGAAAATGTCGAGTTTAGAAGAATATTTGGACGGTGCAACAAGGCAGGTCTGCTCAGTTCTTTGAGGGAATGATTGTAAAGATTTATAAAGAATATGTTTAGGTCATTTCCTCTCTAACTGGGAGGTTTTGGGACCGATTGGTGGAGATTGCTGTGGACGAAGTACACACAGAGATACACTGGTAAGAGCCAATGAGGGTTAACCATGTATCAGCTGATTTAACAGTTAACTTCATGTAATATTGTTTTATTTATATATTTATTGTATTTTGCAGGGTGTAAATATTCCACCAAAACAAGTTCCTTCCAGAGACTATTTTGCAGAGCCACCGTCGTCACCCAAGACGATTGTGATTGGTCTAAAGAAATGCAAACAACCCCTGAGCGTTTTTTTTTCTTCTCTCCTATCCCAGAATGCATCTGTGGTGTAGCCAGACCTTACTCCGTAGCGATGTGGAGATAGAGCCGGCAATGCGAGACTACTGAGGATGTTAACAAAGGAAAAAAAACATGCAAATGAATGTTTTATGTTTTAAATCTTTTGATATTCTATACTATACTTACTTATAGACATAGTTTAAGTTAAGTGACTGAGTATCGTGCTTGTTACTTTGGAGTAAAGGACCTGAATACTGCAGCGCTGGTTTTACAGTAAATACATCGGATTCTTGAAATAAGCAAAGCCATCAAGCCTTTATGTTTTCTCTCCGTGTCAACCAGTGGTGTAGTCTAATGTATTGTAGTGGGTCTACTGTACTGTATATGTATGGGGCCTATACTGTATATATGGGCCAGAATGGGCTTTGGTGGTGGGGGGGCATATCATAGTGGGGGGTCTGGGTGTCCTCCACCAGGTACATTTTGAGCGTCAAAGACTTCATTTCCTGCGTTCTGATACACTTTTATGCACCAATTTACAGTGGAAATCCCTTTATTTATCCTATATGAATAAAAACACAGATGACAATTCAAAATATACCATAATTATAATGGAAAGTATGTGTCATTGCACATTTTTAAGTGGGTATATGGATATCCTGGAGCTTTCTTAGTGGGTATACTGCGTATACCTGCATGTCACGTAGACCAGTGGTTCCCAACCTTTTCTCCTTGGCCCCCCTGCTCATGTCTAAGAAAAGCTGAGCCCCCAAACCGGTTGAGATTTCTTTCTTTCTTTTTTGATACAGAGAAGTTATCAGCACTGTCACATTTCTCCACCATGTTTCATTCATAAAATAGTGATGCCGTGGCGGCAGGAAAACCGAGGATACAACAAAATATATAGTTTTCATTCAGACTTTTGTATCCATTATATATTCTAGTCCAGGGGTCACCAACACGGGGCCCCAGGGCACCAGGTTGCCCCCCAAGGACCACATGAGTAGCCCTCAGGCCTGTTCTAAAAATGAAAATTTAATATTGATATTATCTGTTTCCCACCTTTGTAAGTCATTGTTGATAATTATTGTGAGAAATCATTAACATGATCAGTGTCTTCACATAGATGAGTAGCATTAATCATTAATAATCATATATAACTATCATTAATCATTAATAACCATATATAACTATTAATAATCATATATAACTATCATTAATCATTAATAATCATATATAACTAAAGGCAAACTGAGCAAATTTGTTATTCCAGAAGAGTGTATCAAACTGGTAGCCCTTCGTATGACTCAATACCCATGAAGCAGCTCTCAGTTTCAAAAAGGTTGGTGACCCCTGTTCTAGTGTATTATCATAATTTGTTTAACATGTGCAAATATATATTTTTTTTTTACCTCAACCTCAAACCAGATAAAGACTCGCGCCCCCACTGTGATCTTTGCCGCCCCCCCCTGGGGGTGCCCGGACCCCAGGTTGGGAACCACTGCCGTAGACCACACCGCTGGTGTCCACACATTGAGATATGTAGAAAAGGCTAACGCTAAAAGCTGCTTGATAACTGAGTAAACAAAGAGAGATTTATTCACCCAGGATGGGGTGAATTTGCAGGTTTCTGGGCCGTAAAGCCCAACGAGGCGGCTGCATCGTTCCCGCTCGCCCTGCTGAAACGGCACCATTAACTGCACCGCCGTTGCGGTCGGCGGGCTTTACAGCCGAAGGTTAAAGTTGTAAAGAGTTGAAAAGGTCGGCTGAGCGACAGTAAATCTGGTCGTGGACTTAATGAGTTTGAGACTCCAGTGTTGTTGTGCGATGGAGGCGGACCTGAGTGTGCTCTGACTGGGCTGTTCACCGCTGTTATTCTACAGGACACGACTGGGAGGATGTGGACAGTGGACAAGAAAATAGGGTGACCAGAAGTCCCGAAATCCAAGCAGTTCGGCCCTAATTGTCCCGGAAATTAGAGCAAAGTCTCAAGAGCCTCTGGAGTATTACAGTCTGACTGGACATTAAAAACTCTCCATGGTGGTTTTAATTGAGTCGTCCTGCAGCATGCAGCTCCCGTCATCACCTGAGTTCATGATTTTTATGATTTTTTTATTTGTATTTTCAGGGTTTACAAGACAGACGGTTGAGTTTCTGAATTTCAAAACTCCACACCAAAATTATTTATAATTTTTATCCAGAAACTCAACCGTCTGTCTGACTTTGAAACGTCGGAAAAGGGGGATAGAAAATACTTTGAAAAAGGCGACAAAAACTTGGAAAAAAGACGGAAGAAGGAAGGAAGGAAGGAAGGAAGGAAGGAAGGAAGGAAGGAAGGAAGGAAGGAAGGGAGGAAGGACGGAAGGAACGAAGGAACGAAGGAAGGAAGGAAGGACGGAAAGAAGGACAGAAGGAAGGAAGGGAGGAAGGACGGAAGGAAGGAAGGAAGATAGGAAGGAAGGAAGGAAGGAAGGAAGGAAGGAAGGAAGGAAGGAAGGAAGGAAGGGAGGAAGTTCTGTCCTTCTTTCCGTCCTTCCTTCCTTCCTTCCTTCCCTTCCTTCCTTCCTTCAGTCCTTCCTCCCTTCCTTCCTTCCTTCTGTCCTTCCTTCCTTCCTTCCTTCCTTCCTTCCTAGAGCAGATAATAACAACGTAGCTAAAGAAGTCCTTCCTTCCTTCCTTCCTTCCTTCCTTCCTAGAGCAGATAATAACAGCGTAGTTAAAGAAGTCCTTCCTTCCTTCCTTCCTTCCTTCCTTCCTTCCTTCCGTCCTTCCTTCCTTCCTTCCTAGAGTAGATAATAACAACGTAGCTAAAGAAGTCCCAATCCAATCACTAGATGTGAGAAACTGGGACCATGTTCTCAGATTTATAATTATGTCCAAATGCTTCTTGGAATGATTTACAGAAGTCATAAAGAAGATCGGCTGTTCGGCTAACTCAGGGTTTCTCAAATGGGGTTATGTGTCCTATCTTCCTTCCTTCCTTCCTTCCTTCCTTCCTTCCTTCCTTCCTTCCTTCCTTCCTTCCTTCCTTCCTTCTACTGGCTTTTTGTCCAAGTTTGTCAGTTTTTTCTAAGTTTTTGTCGCTGATTTTGACCAGTCTTCTTGCCTTACTTCCTTCCTCTTTTCTTCTTTTTCCACTTTCAAAGTTTTTGTCACTTTTCCAAGTTTGTCACTTTTGTCGCCCTGGTGTTGCCTTCCTTCTTTCTACTGTGTCTTTTTCTAAGTTTTTGTTACTATTTTCGACATATTCAGAAATTAAATTCAAAAAGTCTCTCGTCTCTTCGTCCACTTCCATCATGTCTCTGTTGACACCTGTCCTGTGTGCAAACAGAGAGGAAATACTGGGCGGGAATGAACTACAACTTCTTCTTCTTCGTTTTGTGGCGGGTTGCTACCATAAAAATGACCTTAAACTTAATCGCAATTCCTTAATTTATTCGGCAAATAACGTTTCCATCAGCGTTTATCGCATCAGCCGTATATATATATATATATATATATATATATATATATATATATATATATATATATATATATATATATATATCGATCAAGAGAAAATCCGATGAGACCGAACGTATTTCCTTTGAGTCGATATTCATGAAATTCAGTCGAATTTTACTGTTTCCATGACGGCATTTTTCATTCAATATCACTTAATTCGGATAAAAACGTGTGGATGGAAACATAGCTAGTGTTTTTGTTACTATTTTTGACATATTCTTGCCTTTACTTTCTTTCTACCGTCTATTTCCAAGGTTTTATCATTTAAAAAAAGTTTTTGTTGCCTTTCTTCATCATTATTTAAATGCTGTCCAGGTCCAAGGCTGTTGTTTAGTAAATCTATCACTGACATCGATGTATTCTTCCTCTTTATATAGACTTTTTTTTTTTTTCTACCTAATTATTTGCGCTGGTTAGGGGGTACTTGGCTTAAAAATACTGTTCAAAGGGGGGGAACATTATTGAAAAAAGCTTGAGAACCAGTGCTGTAGTGGTTGTTCCTTTGTTGTACATCATCTCATACAAGTCGTAAAATCTGCATCAAACCCAGAGCTGCAACTGGAAGTGCAGAGAGCGTGGACAGGGGGTCTTTGTACTCGGTCAGGGTGGAGTTCAGGGGAATTTAATGACACAAACACCCCCCCCCCCAACATCCCAAACACTGAGGCTTTAACATGCTGCAGCCCCTCCCCGACAACTATGACTTGTAGTGAGAGACATTCACAACTCATGGTGTATACCTTTATTGTTGTACGTCTTGTATTTTACTCTCATTCTATCAGGGGTGTAACTTTGGGTTCAACATTGGGGGGGTTGAGATGTCCAACTATCTAGGGAGGTCCCGGGACATGTCTGCTTGTATTTAAAAAAAAAAGTGTTGGAAAAAAAACTTGAAAAAGGCGACAAAAACATTGAGAAAAACGGCAAAAAAAAAATTGTTGAAAAAAAGAGGCAAAAATACCAATAGCGACAAATGTCCGAAAAAGCGACTTAGACTCCGACCTGGCCGCCCTCTCTCTCTCTCTCTCCCTTTTCATGTCTTCATCTGTCCTGTGGAATTAAAGGCCTAAAAATGCCCCAAAAAAATACTTGAAAAAGGCGAGAAAAACATTGAAAAAGTAATTGAAAACAACTCGGAAAAAAAGACAAAAACTTTGGAAAAAATTTGCCAAAGAACTCAAAAACATTTGCCCAAAAAAAACTCGAAAAAGGCAACAAAAACATTGAAAACATTGTTGAAAAAGACTCTGAAAAAGAGGCAAAAACGTCAAAAGGCGACAAATGTCCGAAAAAGCGAGAGCCAGAGTAGTGAGAGACAACAACTCATGGTGTATACCTTTATTGTTTTACACCGTATTTACACTGATTCTATCAGGGGCGTAACTTTGGGTTCAACATTGGGGGGGTTGAGATGTCCAACTATCTAGGGAGGTCACGGGACATGTCTGCTTGTATTTAAAAAAAAAAAGTGTTGGAAAAAAAACTTGAAAAAGGCGACAAAAACATTGAAAAAATTGTTGAAAAAAAGAGGCAAAAACACCAAAGGCGACAAATGTCGGAAAAAGCGACAAAAACTTTGACTCCGACCTGCGGCCCTTTGATGCATGTCCTTCCCCCTTTCTCTCCCCTTTCATGTCTTCATCTGTCCTGTGGAATTAAAGGCCTAAAAATGCCCCCAAAAAAAAAAAAAAATCGGAAAAAGAGACAAAAACTTTGTAAAAGAGTGCCAAAGAACTCAAAAAAAGTCCCCCAAAAAATTCGGAAACGGCGACAAAATTGTTGAAAAAAAGAGGCAAAAATACTAAAGGCGACAATTTTCTTGTCCTTGCCTGGACATACAGTATGTCGTTCCTTGTTTTTTCTTGTTGTTTGTTTTTATTTTTTTGTGTGGTGCAAGGGTGGCTCTGTGAGAGCACCCTAAATTTTGTTGTACCTTCACAGTGCAATGACAATAAAGGCTATTCTTCTATTCTTCTAAATGTCGGAAAACGCGACAAAAACTTCGGAAAAAAAGTGCCAAAGGACTCAAAAAAAATGTCCCCCAAAAAACTCGTAAAAAGCGACAAAAACATTGAAAAAATTGTTGAAAAAAAACTCGGAAAAAGAGGCAAAAATGTCAAAAGGCGACAAATGTCCCAAAAAGCGAGAGCCAGAGTAGTGAGAGACATTCACAACTCATGGTGTATACCTTTTGTTGTTGTACGTCTTGTATTTACACTGATTCTATCAGGGGTGTAACTTTGGGTTCAACATTGGGGGGGCTGAGATATCCAACTATCTAGGGAGGTCCCGGGACATGTCTGCTTGTATTTAAAAATAGGAACAAAAACATTGAAAAAATTGTAGGAAAAAGAGACAAAAACTTCGACCTAAGTGCCAAAGAATTCTAAAAAATTGCCCCGACAATTCGCATGACCAAGCGTCTGTATTTTACGTGATGGGAGAGTGAGAATGTGTTGAGATTTCGGGGGAGAAGCAAGGGATATATCTCTCCCCCTCCCCCATATTTAGAAGAGGTAGATTTGTCCCTCTCAAAAAATAAACTGTAACAGACAACCCACTCCCCCAAAGAGGTAAAAATAACCGTTCAGATGATGTTGATATTCTCAATATGCAGATAATGCTTTCCTTTACATAAATAAATGACATTTGCACCATGAATTGTTGCATAAAAATTCACCAGAATGCAGAACACAAAGTGTTTGACACTGAGATTTTTTGGGGGAGGACCCCCATACCTGCAGGTTATAATGTGTGTCCCCCAATGCTGAAAGAAAACCTTTAGCACCTTATCGTGGTCATCTATCTACACCCTTGGACGTAGCCTCGGCAGTTTGCTTACATCTGAAGGATAAAGGACTCTTTTAAAGGACCAGCAGATACTATAGGTGTAATTTACAGAGGGGATGGGAGGGGTACATCCCCCCCCAATAATCAAAACTGGCCAGTGCACCCCAACAACCTTATATCATTTCCTTTACATAATCAAAGACATTTTCACCATAACTTGATGCTGAAAAGGTACAAATTGATGCAGAAAAATTCACTAGAATGCAGAAAATGAAGTGTTTGACGTTCAAAATTTCACTTTTGCTCACAAGTGGAGATCTCAAGCTCCCCCAATGGACCTTGGCAGGTTTGGCACATTTTAGACCGAGAGGACAGATGGTTTGGAAGAAGTGTTAAAGAAGCCATTTACGCCCAGCTAGAGAAACTCTATCCCCCGATTACAATGCCGTCTTTTCATCTCTTCCCAGGAAGCTGAACAAACACTCAGATTTGGCCTTAAAGTGATGGTTCGGAGTAATTCACCCTAGGGTCCTTTGCACCATGACCTCGAGCCAAACACCCCCCCAGAAGCTTTTTTCACCTGGGTCGAACATTGGGAGAGTTAGCGTAGAGTAGCGTTATCAGCTGAATAGCTTAGCGCAGGGGCTAATGGACCCACGTTTGTATCTCGTAAATTACCCCACTAATAATGCCTGAAATGATACCAAACGTCTACACTAGTACAAATAGGTTATGCTCTCATAAAACGATGGATTGGAAAGTTTGTAAGTACACCAGAAGTTTATGAACACTTGCCTGCTCTCTTCAGCTCTCTGCTGCTGCTACCTGCAGTTAGACGAGTGCTTAGGGCCGTCTACAAATTACTACACCGAAAAGAGTTACAACAAAAATATTTATTAATTCAATGATTAAATAAGGTAATGTCTGTAACTGGTATGTATTCCTATTATTACCGTATGAACCACATTGACCGCTGCTAAGAGCGAGAAGATGGTCCGTGTAAATGCTTATCAGTTCAATTTTCTAAGCACAAACGGACATTTGGAAAAAAAGAAAGATGGGTTCAAATATCCAATTTTTCTTTTTTTTTGCAGCGCAGGGGAGGTTCCTCCTACAGGCAGAGGAGGGTCGTCAGTGATTGGAACCACCTGGGCTCAGCGTATTTAAGCTGCTGCTAACCACTCTGTTTTCTCTCTCTGCTCCTCCAGGTATGAACCTGTTTTCGTTTGTTCCTCGATAGTTTTACTTTGTTTCCACTCAGTCATTTACAACCATGCAGATTCACTCATCCATGCACTTTACATACACCTTACATTATGACATTCTCACACCTCATTCCCTTTTTCTTTGTTTAAAGTGCCCATATTATGAAAAAAACACTTTTTTGGGGTGTTATTTTGTGTCTCTGGTGCTTCCACACACATACAAACTTTGAAAAAAATCCATCCATGCTGTTTTGAGTGCGATACGGTTTCTGAATGTGTCCTGCCTTCAGTCTCCTAGAGAGCTGTTCAAAAATGAGCTGGCTAACCACAACCGTTACCTCGTAGCGTTAGCGTTAGCCGGCTAATGCTAGCGTTAGCCGGCTAACGCTAACGCTAGCATGCTACGTCGTTCTCAATAGCAAAGCACTGCTACAACACAAACAAGTTCACCATAATCTACAAAAGAACTACTTCCATGTGCTCCCTGGTTTAGAAGAAGTCTCCCAGCTAATCCTGCCTTGTAACTGACCAAAGTTGGAGAAACAGCCTTTCTTTTACTGTCTCTAGAGTTAGCTAGCTGACATGCTCCACATCTGAGCTACTGAGCATGTGCGAGTGCAATCAAAGATAGTACAGAAGAAGAAGAAGAAGAAAAGAGGTCTCACTCTGTAGCTAAAACAGAAACCAGGTGAAAAGAGGATCTGCAGCAGTGAGAGAGAGCTGTGCAGTACAACAACAATATGGTGTTTTTTGAAAATTAAACCATGTAAACCTATTCTGGTACAACCTTAAAATACAGTTATGAACCTGAAAATGAGCATAATATGGGCGCTTTAAAGTTAATAGTTTTGATTTATAATAAAGTATCTTTTTGATTGGCCTATACTTGTTGATGGTGTTCCCTCATTTCTTTGCCACAGGCCATGAGCCGGTTTGTGACAAGTGGGGGCTCGTGGCCCTATAAAAAAATTGGATCTTTAACCCATTTTTACAATTTTCTGTTTTTTATTCAGAGGATCAGAAATTTAGAAAATTACAAAATTACGTCTGGGGGGCTCCAATTATTCATAATACTGCCACGGTGTTCTCTCCCTCGTTCTGCCTATAGTTAACGCCCAGACCTAGAGACAGAATGAGAATGAAGGGCGTTGGAAGTCGAATATCCAAAAACATTCAGCGTTCGCCGATGCGTTCACTCGCATCTGGAACTTCAATAAAGCTCGTCTGAGTGGAGTTGAGCTCCTGAATCAAACTCTGTCAGAGGGAAAAACAGAAGCTGCTTTCTGAGGCCTGGTCTGCACCTACCTACCCCCCCAACCCAACACCCCATGCGTCTCCAACACACTGAACGTCTGTTTACACCCCACGCACTCACATGTGGCTTCCTCAGAAAGCTGCCTCTGTGCAGCCGGCTGATGCTGGATAAGGTAAATACCCTCTCGGGTCAATACTACCCCCCCTTCCATCCTACTTCCTCGGGTTCACTTCAGCAACAAGACGCGAGTTCAAGGCCGCCTCTGAAACACAACCTCTGTGTGACGGACACGAGAGAGACGGCTGGAGATCAAACACAGGACGGCATTGGTTTTAAATGACCTCACATTTACCTTTAGGCTACATCTACACTACTGGGTTTTGGGTTTTAAAAATGGATATCTTCTGCCAAGGCATGAGGCGATATGGAGAAAATCAAATATCACGATATTTTTGACCAAATACCTCAATATCGATACCGCAACGATATCGTAGTGTTGACTATCGGTGCTTTCACAAAATATTCACACAATGAGAGTTTAGATCAATAATCATCAGTAATGTGGATATAATGACTAAGTGGGTAAAGGTGAATAATAGAACAGCTACAGCAGTCTGGTAAGTTCAGGAAATGACATCACTTTACTGTAATGCAGCCTTTAAAACCAGGAAAAGACAACACTAATGCCATATCACGATATTACGATATCCAAAATCTAAGACGATATCTAGTCTCGTATCACGATATCGATATAATATCCAGCTCTATCTTCTGCTACGTTTACGCTTCGCGTCCACACTACTGCGACGTTTGCCGAGACTCTAAAACGGAGACATTTGGAAAGTCTGCGATCGTGTAACGCTAATCGGTTACATTTTCAACTTCCAACACGGTGCTCGAGTGTGGGGGGTATAGGCGGTACGAGGGAGAGAATATGTAAATGGACTGTATTTATAAAGCACTTTTCTAGTCTCAACGACTACTCAAAGCACTTTTACACAGCACCGTTCACACACTGTGGCCGAAGCTGCCGTACAAGGTGCCACCGCATCAGATACGGCATCAGGGCAGCATGGTGGCCCAGTGGTTAGCACTGTGGCCTCACAGCAAGAAGGTTCTCGGTTCGAATCCAGGTCGTTCCGGGGCCTTTCTGTGTGGAGTTTGCATGTTCTCCCCATCTCTGGTTTCCCCCACCATTAAAAACATGTACTAGGTTCTCCAGTCAGTGCCCTTGATCAAGGCACTGGCTCAGATCTGGAGCTGGTCCCCGGGCGCTGTGATTGGCTGCCCACTGCTCCCTTGGGGGATGGGTTAAATGCAGAGAATGAATTTCGCTACGTGTATGTGACAAATAAAGTACCTTTAATAAACACTCACACACATTTACACTCCGATGTGTTCAGTGTCTTGCCCAAGGACACTAAGACATGGGACTGAACGGCCAGGGATCGAATCACCAACCTTCCCATTGGCTCTACACCTGAGCCACAGCCGCCCCTATTACCATAGTATTGAATAATTGGAGCCCAGATGCAATTTTGTAATTTTCTAAATTTCTGATCCTCTGAATAAAAACAGAAAATTGGAAAAACAGGTCCAAGATCCAATTTTTTTTAATTTGTCAAGGCGGGAAAAACTTAAAAATTGGATATTTGAACCCATTTTTCTGTTTTTCCAAATGTCTGTTTGTGCTTCTGCCCCCGTTTTGGTTTATAAACTTCGGGGTTGCTTTGTAGTCTGGCGCTGTGGAGGAAGGTCTAGCTAGTCTATTGGCATTTCTTTGGCAATGCGAGACTATATGGAAGGTAATGTCGGTCTTTTTGTCCAGACTGAAATATCTCAACTCCTAAAAACTACATTCCTGTCCTGTTAACATAACAAACTTGGGAAGAAATCTCAGAGATGCATACAGATATCTTCACACATATAAAAGCATCTATATTTCTTGGCTGAACTGACCTGTAGGCTAAATTAAATATTTGTGCACAGTCAGGCACACCCAGCTCTTTTTCAACAATAAACTTTCAGCACACTTGAGGGAGATCTTCCTCAGCTGGGTGTGCCTGAGTATTTCACAGATAGGTTTGTCATTACTGTCATTTTGCCCGTGCATCCTTATTGGAAAGTCATTTAGGAGTTACGGTTGTATCAAAACATACAAGGCTCAGCCCAAACAGGGGGTCCTGGGGAGACTTGTTGTCCGCATTATCGGCAGATGTCGTTTGATGTATGCCTAAAACATCTGTACATAATTTGGGGAAGATTAGAAAGTTGCCAAGAAAAGAATCATCCTGTAGAGCCGGGAGTGTGTGCCTATGTTCCCACATTTCTGAGGATTTATTTTCAAAATTAGGCCCTATTTTCTCACATTTTCTTTTTCATAAATTTGTATCAGATTTTAGGGTAACCCTCGAAATAAAATTACTTATTCATTCATTCATTCATTTACTATAAAGTGCTTCGAAAAAATGTTGTGGGAGGATAGGGCTTAAATTGAAGGGAAATGTAGGAACACAAGACCTAATTTTGAAAATTCTTAGAAATGTGGGACCATAGGGCTGTGGGACCATTGGGCTGTGGGACCATTGGGCTGTGGGACCATAGGGCTGTGGGACCATAAAGCTGTGGGACCATAGGGCTGTGGGAACATTGGGCTGTGGGACCTTTGGGCTGTGGGACCATAAGGCTGTAGGAACATAGGGCTGTGGGACCATAAAGCTGTGGGACCATTGGGCTGTGGGACCATAAAGCTGTGGGAACATAGGGCTGTGGGAACATAGGGCTGTGGGACCATAAAGCTGTGGGACCATTGGGCTGTGGGACCATAAAGCTGTGGGACCATAGGGCTGTGGGACCATTGGGCTGTAGGAACATAGGGCTGTGGGACCATTGGGCTGTAGGAACATAGGGCTGTGGGACCATAAAGCTGTGGGACCATAGGGCTGTGGGAACATAGGGCTGTGGGACCATTGGGCTGTGGGACCATTGGGCTGTGGGACCATTGGGCACATCAATTCAGAACCATTCAGTCCAGTCAGAGAGACTGAGGGCAAATTACACAAAGTTGAAGTTATTTTAAAACCC
This sequence comes from Perca fluviatilis, assembly GCF_010015445.1. Taxonomy (NCBI): domain Eukaryota; kingdom Metazoa; phylum Chordata; class Actinopteri; order Perciformes; family Percidae; genus Perca; species Perca fluviatilis. The sequence continues at coordinate 31,582,797 of NC_053128.1, read as the reverse complement.
TTAAAGCTTTTGGGGCTCTAGGGAAAAGATTTGGAGCCCTGGGGCCTCATGTATAAACGTACACACGAAAAAGCTTCCATACACCTGTTTTCACGCACACTGTGGGATTTATAACCCTAGTGTTATCTTCCTTAAAACTTAAAAATGTATATGACATTATACCTAATTTTTGAGTTAAAACAAAGCAGAAATTATGATTTATTATGACTAATAGTTAAGATCAGAGGATGCTGAGAGATTCACAGGCTGGTTTATGTCAAAGTATTGGTCAGGATGATGTTTTGAAACCATTTTTTTTTTTTACATTCAAATAGTATAAAGTTGAATATAAAACACCCAAAATGCAATGAAAGTAATCATTGATTTTACCTTTGAAGAATGTTGTATAAGTTCCATTCAACATTTGCATGCATCCATGTCATTTTTGGGTTATTTGGTTGAAATTAACCCATATTTCTGATATAAAAAAAACATTGAAAATGGGTCAGATTTAACCAGAGTAAAACACTAGGGTTAAAGTAAAGGTGTGCAGGACCTGGCGTACGCCCGGTTTTATATGGTGTATGTTTCTGTGCGTAGGTACTTTTCAAGTTTTGGGAGTACGGCATCTTCTGGTATGAAAGCTGCGCAGTCTCTTATACATGCCACTGCTCGCCTCTGATTTTTTTGGAAGTAGATGATGGTCAGTTCAGGGTTTCCGTGGGGTCTTCACACGTCAAAAAAAGGTCTAAAATTTCCATTTTAGGCCTTGAAATGTTTAATATTAGCAGAATTATTGTGGTCTAATTTTCAACAGTTCTTTATTTCACTATGCAACGCTACCTCTAATGAAATGTTCCCGCAGCACTTTACAATGTGTTTTTTTAATGCTGTGGTCTTGTAGTTCTTTGTGTCGCTAGTCCAAATAGAATTCGCTGTATTACGACTACAAATGAGACCAATATGCAACTTATCTTGCAGCCAATCTAGACACCAGTCCTAACGTGCAAATGAGGAAATCGGGGAATTCTTTTTTTTGAGACTGATCTCATGAAGAGGCGTATGTATGACACGCCAATTCGTATGCCATTATTGGCGTGTTATCAAGACGCATACTCTTTTCAAAAAGAAAAACTGGCATGGGGTACTTTCCATAAGATCATCTCTCAATGCAAAACAAACCAGCTATTCGGCTAACTGAAATAAAACCATGCCAATCTCTAGGTATGGTGAAGGGTATGATGGGGGGGTATGGTGAAGGGTATGTGGGGGGGGGGGCAAGGGAACTTTATCAGGATGCATAGTATCCTGGATCCATGTAATAACTGGCCTTTCAAAATAAAAGTCAGCCTGCCTCTATGGGAATCTAACATAGGGGTGTGTATACTTATGCCCCCTGTATTTTAAGGAAGAACATTTATTTATTTATGATACATTATTCATTCACAAATAAAATTGGTGTCCTTAAATGTTGGATTTTTCCTCATTTTTTTAATTAAGGCATTAAGATCAATTTCCAAAAGATGATTTTTTTTTTATTCCTCTTTTTAGTCAACTTGGGTGTCCTAATTTTTTCACAAGACTGTAGCTACTGTTATATGTAGGCCGTCAGGGTTTGTAGTGCAGATCTTTCAGTCCTTTGATCGCGCGTCTCTGCGAACCAGAAAGAGAGGAAGCACGGAGGCAGAAGACGAGTCTCTCTTCCTGAGATGAGATGGGACTTGTTTCCCAGCCTCTATCTCCAACGCACACATGTGGAACCGGAGACGCGCTCCGAGATAAGCAGAGACCCAGCGGCACCTTCTCTACCGAGCGCCACCGCTGGTGACAGCGCCCCGTGGGAAAGACGCGATAGTGTCACGGGTCAACAAGGGAGGGGAGCCTTTCAAGAGTTCACGTGGAAAGCGTTGGGTTCGTAAACACACCTAGAGAGAAATGGGGGTTACAGAAACG
>NC_053128.1:31563365-31575865 GCF_010015445.1 Perca fluviatilis | reverse complement strand
ATTCTGAACGAGCCGCCATGACAGTCTGGCTTTGAATTTTTGGAGAAAACAAACCCATGTGACGCGTTCGTCCAATCAGCTGCCGGTTTTCATTTCTTGGGCAACGATACAGATTAGCGCCGCCTGCTGCTATGGAGACGTATTACGTTTCTCAAGTCGGTGTCGCCTCAGGGTGTCTCGAGGCAGTTTTTTTGGACCACGGGGACCCAACTGATCATCTCGACTGGTCGGCCGTCTGGCTGGTGTGTCTCGGCCTTAAGGCTGTTTTTGTTTGGCAGCCATGGAGCAGAGTTAAGCGGCGCTCTAAAGCGTGGCTTTATTTTATGTTGAAAAAGGCCGATTAAACTGTAAATCACCCATTGAATCACATTTTTATTGAAATTTATTGAAAAAAATTCTGGTACAGGATATAAAATCCTCTCTTCCAGATAAATGACGGAACGCACAACTTCTTCTGGAAGCTCGTTCCTAGATTTTAACGCACCGAGTGTGAAAAGGCCTTTTATTGTGGCCAGCCTAAGGCACACCTGTGCAATAATCCTGCTGTCCAATCAGCATCTTGATGTGCCACACCTGTGAGGTGGATGGATTATCTCGGCAAAGGAGAAGTGCTCACTGACACAGATTTAGACAGATCTGTGAACAATATTTGAGAGAAATAAGCCTTTTGTGAACATAGAAAAAGTCTTAGATCTTTGAGTTCAGCTCATGAAAAATGGGGGCAAAAACAAAATTGTTTATAATTTTGTTCAGTGTATACGTGTAAATAATATACCGTACATCCCAATCAAAAAAATCCCAACAGGTGGCGATGCGTGCACTCGGATTTGAGGTGAAGAAAGTGGATGTTTTGAAGATTCTTAAAGACTACGACCGAGAGGGAAACGGCAAAATAACATTTGACGATTTCAATGAAGTTGGTAAGTTTGCCTTCAGTGTAAAGTTCTGTGCAGAGAGAGATTGAAGGAGAATTCGTTATCCATTGTTTTAGCAACATCGTGCTGTTAACCTAATACTTACTTTACTTCTATTTAACTTTTTATTTCTTGCACCGTAGCTATGTTACTCTATACGCTTATTCATTACTCTTATTTGTAAATGAATTTGACTGTGATCCTGCTGATTTCAGGGTTTCGATGGGGTCTTAGAAAGTCTCAAATCTAGAATTAAAAAAATCTAAATTTTAGACCTTAAAGGTCTAGCACTATGAGTTCCTGAATGGTCACTTCTGTTGACATTCCAAGTAAATACGCAACAAAACAGAGCAAGCTCGCCCGTCGTTTTCGTAACTGTCACCCCACAGTCACACTAGCTACAAGAGACAGAGACAAAGCGACAGGCTGCCATTCATTTTCAACGGGAGTGGCCGCTTTCCAGGGACACGCGACGAGCTCGCCTCTGCCAGGAGCAAGGTGGGGCCAAAATAGACAAGAAGTCTATTTTATGCAAATGCTGAGCGATGCGACAAAGTGACAGCCAATCGGATTAAAGGCAGCGTGACGTACAGTACAGGCCAAAAGTTAGGACACACCTTCTCATTCAATGCGTTTCCTTTTTATTTTCATGACTATTTCCATTGTAGATTCTCACTGAAGGCATCAAAACTATGAATGAACACATATGGAATTATGTACTTAACAAAAAAGTGTGAAATAACTGAAAACATGTCTTATATTTTAGATTCTTCAAAGTAGCCACCCTTTGCTTTTTATTAATAAGGGAAAAACTTCCACTAATTAACCCTGACAAAGCACACCTGTGAAGGTAAAACCATTTCAGGTGACTACCTCATGAAGCTCATTGAGAGAACACCAAGGGTTTGCAGAGTTATCAAAAAAAGCAAAGGGTGGCTACTTTGAAGAATCTAAAATATAAGACATGTTTTCAGTTATTTCACACTTTTTTGTTAAGTACATAATTCCATATGTGTTCATTCATAGTTTTGATGCCTTCAATGAGAATCTACAATGGAAATAGTCATGAAAATAAAGAAACACATTGAATGAGAAGGTGTGTCCAAACTTTTGGCCTGTACTGTTTATCTGCATTTATATCAAAACCTCGAGACTTTCAAACATCAACATGTCATTTATTAATATGTATTTGTGTCTAAACGACAGATAAACATCTTTTCCTGTTCTATTTTTGCCTGGAAACGCTTCCACCACGCTTGCTTGTCGCGTGAAAAATAGGCGTCGGTTCTATTTCTAGCACGCACGCGTTTTCGGTGCGGCTCGAGCGGCGCCTGAGTCGTGCGCGTCACGCAGGCGGCGTGCACGCTCTAACCGGTTACCATGGGAGCCCAAATATGAACGGACACGCCACGCAGCTGACGCACTCACACCAGTGTGTAACCGGCCTCACGACTAACTGACTAACTAACTGTCACTAACCCCCAACCGTCTTGTCGCTGATTGGCTGGAACGTGGTTAGTTGTATTTTGGTGCACAGCCTGTGCCCCTATCGTGTCTGTCTGACATTTACGAGCCCTGTGTGGTCTCCCGAGACCGGGCTGTTCCACGGTGTGTTCAGGGGGGGCAGGCAGCTAGCGGACCAAGGAGAGATACTTACCATTTGAGACAAAAATTAAATCGCGCTGAAACCACGCAGGAACTCATAGTGCACCTTTTTAAAGCTACAGCGCGTAGCTTCTGTCGCCCCCTTGAGGAATTCTAAGTAATGGCAACAACACTGTCGGTGCATCCACACGATACAAGCCTTCTGTGATCGCACACAACCCCCCACCCCTCCTCCACGCAGTTGCTAGTAGCCAAGGAGGACACAAAAAACATGACGGACTCTTCAGAAGAGGTCATTATCTTCACTCAAGTCACCGGACGCCACAATCTCCTGAACATAGTCACACTGAGAGATCCAGAGAGAGCTGTGTGGAGCCGATAGTCTTCATTAGCTTTGGAGCAGCTCATTTGGCAACGGCTTGAATGTAACGGACGCTCATTAATATCTAAAAGTTAACACACTAAAGCTTGAAAAAGTCTTTGTGTTCTAGGTCTTAAACCATTTCCAACCGGTCTACATTTTCCATGTAATGCTACTTCTAATGCTCATTGAAATGCTCCTTTTTAATTCTGTGGTGGTGTAGTTCTTTCTTTCGATAGTCCAAATGTAATTCGCTGTATATGTACAATTTGTGTTCAAAATGTTTTTATTTGGTATTCCAGCAGACGATCGTTTGCAACTACACTTTTTTTGCAACTTAACAAAAATACATCTCTCTCTCAATCTCTTACCCCCACCCAAAAGTGCTATCCAGTGGTAAAGGCAGGTAATGAAGGCATACAGATTAATCAGTAGCTTGCAAAAAAGAAATTAAAAGGGGACCACGTTTTTTCAAATAACAAAATCTTGTCTTTTAGAGCATACCTAATTCTTTCTAAATGTAGTGTACCAGTCAACTCTGTCAGCCACAGTTTAAGAGTTGGAGCTTCCTTTTTCTTCCAAAACAGAAGAATAAGTTTCTTAGCAGAAATGAAACCATATGAAACAAAATGTTGTTGCACCAGTGTAAGTCTCAAAAACTCCTCAGAAACTCCAAGTATAATTTTAAAATAGGATCTGGTTCAAAATGTATGCCCAGTGCATCTGAAAAAACCTGGAAAATCTTATTCCAGAAACTTTGTAATTTTGGACACATAACATAGAAATGAGACAGGCTGGCATCTATGATTTGACATTTGTCACATAAAGGAGACACTTCTGGAAAAATTTTGTTCAGTTTACACTTAGAATAATGAAGTATATGTACAATTTTGAATACATTTATTTACTTTGCAAGCACTACTGTGACTCTGTGATTTCGTTGTGATTGTAGGTCTTACATTTCATTCATAAATGTCTTAAGAAGGTCTTAAAAAGTCACAGTTAAATTTGATTAGTAAAGCCTTTAATATGTTGTCGTCTTTCCGCAGTGACTGATCGCATCCTGGAGCGAGACCCAAAGGAGGAGATCATGAAGGCCTTCAAGCTGTTTGACGACGACGAGTCGGGGAAGATCAGCCTGAGGAACCTGAGACGAGTCGCCCGAGAGCTCGGGGAGAACGTCAGCGACGAGGAGCTGCGCAGCATGATCGACGAGTTCGACACAGACGGAGACGGTGAAAGTAAGTCAGTCAACTAGAGACGTTCCAATACCGATACCTGCATCGGTATCTGCTCCGATACTGCTTAAAACGCTGGTATCTGTATCGGGAAGTACTGGAGTTTACGCACCGATCCAATACCACGTAATAAAGCCCTGAAGAAAATCTACGTTAAAGTAGTTTATTTAGGTTGTTTTCCCGTTATAACTGACTGTCAAACTGGAGAATAAAAGAAAGTTCTGTTCATGTTTCACAAAGAGTTTAACCTGACAGACAGACAACAGAGATATACATCATATCACATCCATACAGGGATAGTAGTATACAGCTGTTATACATCATATCACATCCATACAGAGATAGTAGTATACAGCTGTTATATATCATATCACATCCATACAGAGATAGTAGTATACAGCTGTTATACATCATATCACATCCATACAGAGATAGTAGTATACAGCTGTTATACATCATATCACATCCATACAGAGATAGTAGTATACAGCTGTTATACATCATATCACATCCATACAGAGATAGTAGTACACTAGTAGTAAACTTTTTTTTTTAACATTTTTTCTGTAAGTACTGGTTAATATGTGAACTCACTTTTCTGACTGAACTTCTTTTTATTTTTTCCTTCCCTTCTCCAGTAAACCAGGAGGACTTCCTCTCCATCATGACCGGAGAATGTTGACGAGGAGTTTTATCGAAACGCTGAGGTCTCGTGGTGTCGTCCGCGTTGCGAGAAGCCGAGCTGACTGAACATCTGTCGCGCAGGTGTGTCCACGAAGGTAAACGCGCACGTGGCGGCTTCCTCTCGAGGGCTCTGGCGTCGGGACTGGAATCACTCGTTGGCCTTTTTCGGTTTTTTAACACCACTCGACTCGACGCACGCAAAAGGCCCAGACTTTCTGCCGCTCGGCTCTGCTCGAGTCAGCCCGTCCTGAAGATGTAACTTGTTGTTAAAAGCTGTTGAAATCATGCCGCTCTTTAATTTTACCCTAACCCAAGTGTTGTGAAGTTTTAGATGATTGTGTCTTAATAAAAAAAAAATACAAAAAAAGTGGAGAAAAAAAAAAAAACTCCCCTCAGAAGAATTCAGACTTGGATGAACTTTATGTTGACTTATATTCAAGATCTAATCGCTTTGGTTTTCGCTTTCTGTCACGTCCAAATAACTGCTGGGGGGGGAAGGGAAAGGTATAAAATAGTAAAATATATAAGTGAGTCGATTCGCACTGTAGAGCAGTGGTTCTCAAATGGGGGTACGGGGACCCCTAGGGGGTCATGAGATGTCGTGCATAATTCCTAAGATTATTCTTTAAAGGGATACTCCACCGTTTGTTGAAATAGTTCTTATCACGGTCTCCCCTGGCTGTAGATAGGTGGGCCGACACATATTTTTGTCTCAGTGCAAGTAATTAGGTTGTTTTTTTGTCTTTTGTTGGCTCACTTTTACTCACAACATGCTAACTGGTAACATAGGATTCCATTCACTACGCTAAGCTAACTAGCAGCGGCGCTGCCGATGTTGCACCGGACTAAAACGATGCATGCACAAAAAATGCGTTGGCCCACCTATCTACAGCTAGGGGAGACCCCACCTATCTACAGCTAGAGGAGACCTCACCTATCTACAGCTAGAGGGAACCCCACCTATCTACAGCTAGAGGAGACCCCCACCTATCTACAGCCAGGGGAGACCTCACCTATCTACAGCTAGAGGAGACCACACCTATCTACAGCTAGAAGAGACCCCACCTATCTACAGCTAGAGGAGACCCCACCTATCTACAGCTAGAGGGAGACCCCACCTATCTACAGCTAGGGGAGACCCCACCTATCTACAGCCAGGGGAGACCTCACCTATCTACAGCTAGAGGAGACCACACCTATCTACAGCTAGAAGAGACCCCACCTATCTACAGCTAGAGGAGACCCCACCTATCTACAGCTAGGGGAGACCTCACCTATCTACAGCTAGGGGAGACCCCACCTATCTACAGCTAGGGGAGACCCCACCTATCTACAGCTAGGGGAGACCCCACCTATCTACAGCTAGAGGAGAGACCCCACCTATCTACAGCTAGAGGAGACCCCACCTATCTACAGCTAGGGGAGACCCCACCTATCTACAGCTAGAGGAGACCCCACCTATCTACAGCTAGAGGAGACCACACCTATCTACAGCTAGGGGAGACCTTGATGAGCCCTATTTCAACACAAGGTGGAGTATCCCTTTAATCCTTGTGTTGTCCTTCGGGTCCCAGTGACCCGAAGGACAACACAAGGATTATGTACTTCCGTTTACTTTGTTGAGAATTGCTCTCTAAACAAGGGTTAATACAGCACCTTAGTTCTTGTTTGTACAGCATTTTGGTCAGCTTAAACTGTGTTTAAATGTGTTCTAGAAATAAACTTTACTTACTTACTTTACACAAACAGGGTTTAGAGAGCAATTCTCAACAAAGTAAAGGGAAGTACATCATCCTTGTGTGGTCACACAAGGGTTATGGGTGCAGTAGGTAAGACCACAGCTCCCTGTTCAGATGCACCAATCAGGGCCAGGGGGGGGTGAATAACTGCGTGTCAATCACTGCTCAGGCACATGCATTAATTCTCCCTTGTGGGGGGGGAGGAACTGAGATAAGTCCTGGATCTTTGCAATCCTACCTACAGCACCTTTTAATAATATACCGAATTAATTAATTGACGGATTCTTAACATGTGAAATGTAGCATTTTAAATGTTTTTCTGTTGTTTAGTAAATCTGTCGCTGCCAGCGCTGTATTGTGCCACTTTTTATAGACTTTTTATTTTTATTTTTATTTTTTTTATTTCTTTGCGTTGGTCAGGGTACAACATTGGAAACAAGTTTGAGAACCACTGCTGTAGAAGAGCATTTTTGACTGCTTGTACTTGCAGTTTACAGAGCGTGAATGTTTAAATGTGCTATTCATTTTGTATGAAATAAATCGGTTTGCCAGCAAATCCTTTTTTTTTTTTTTTTTAAACCCTTTATTTATGAGTTTTAGTTTACGTCTGTACACGCTAAGCCTAAAGCTTTTAAGCTACTGAGGGGCTGCTGTACAGACTTAAAGGGTAACTACCGTTTTTTCCAACCTGGACCCTATGTTCCTGTGTTTTTGTGTCTAAGTGACTGATGAGAACAACAATCTTTGACATCGGTCCAGTATTAAACGAGATCGCTGCAGTCGGCAGCAGAGAAACAAGCTACAATCTAAGTTAATAGAACAACTGTCCAGCTTGTATTTACCTTCACTAAAGTGCTCGTTTTGCCGCTGACAGACTCAGATTAATATTCTAAGTGTCTGACTACATTATGGAAAGGATTTCTAAGGAGGTCGAACTTTCTGTTAAAGAGAACATAAAAACATCCGCAAAATTGCGTTCGCTAAACCCACCAGACTCCATTTAAATAATCAGTAATTTTAGCATCGTAAAACACACTTCATTCAAAGTCAACGGAAACTAAATAAAACTATTAAAAGCGGTTTTGGGTCATCTTTCCACTTCTCCAACCATCACAACTCTAGTTTTGGTTGAAATAAACACATAGTTTACCGATTTACATGTGAAGATACGTTGGCTCTACACACGCTAAAAGTATTGTTTATTTAAATGGAGTCTGGTGGGTTTAGAGCTAGAGACTTCAGAACTGTTTCTGGTTAAACAGAAGTGTGTGTGTGTGTGTGTGTGTGTGTGTGTGTGTGTGTGTGTGTGTGTGTGTGTGTGTGTGTGTGTGTGTGTGTGTGTGTGTGTGTGTGTGTGTGTGTGTGTGTGTGTGTGTGTGTGTGGATTCCATCGCATTTTTTTAAGAAAACGTGCCGCATAATCAAGGATTTTTGCCCCGCAACAATAACAAAAAAAAACAAATTTTTTGGGAAGGACTGTTAAGTGTCCATGTGTCCTTCATATATCCCTCCACAGTCTGCATGTTAGCCCAGCATCCCTCCTGCTGTACTTCAGCCGTCCACCAGAGGGAGGCACTCAGTCATGACTCAGAGCCTAAATGTAAGGTATGATGTCACCCAACAGCTGTCTCACTACCAGTGTTTACCTCGGTTTGTGGGAGGCTTAGGTGCACATATTTGGTGGTGGTTGTGGGGGTGGGGGTTAATGGGTCCTCCCTTAAGAAAATGGGGCATTTTTTAATTTTCTCTTTTTTAAATTCAGTTTATTTAAGAAGGGGAAAGTGCAAATGAACAGAACTCCTGATTATACATGAGTTAAAGATGCCAGATTGAGCCAAAAAGGTTGTTTTTCATCTGTAGTCCCCTGGCCTCGATGTAAAAAAAACATATTTTTAAAATACAAAGAATCCCGAAACGAGAGAACACAAGCAGAGAGCAGAACTCGGCACATAACCAGACCCGGCACAGAGCCAAAAGAAATACCAACACAGCAACGCACAGGTGCAGTTTGACATCATTTTGAACCATTAGTATGACCATATCTGTGTCTAAAACGGTGAATAGACTTCACAGGTGTGCTTTGTCAGGGTTAATTAGTGGAATTATTTCCCTTATTAATAAAAAAAGCAAAGGGTGGCTACTTTGAGGCATCTAAAATATAAGACATGTTTTCAGTTATTTCACACTTTTTTGTTAAGTACATAATTCCATATGTGTTCATTCATAGTTTTGATGCCTTCAGTGAGAATCTACAATGTAAATAGTCATGAAAATAAAAAGGAAACGCATTGAATGAGAAGGTGTGTCCAAACTTTTGGCCTAATTAACTGGCAACTTTTATTAATGTTACTCTGAGTGAGCAGTTTTACCAGATTTTTTTTTTACATTTTGATAACCGTTTTGTTTCACAATTAAGGTGGAAAATAAAAGCTGTGTGTTTTTAATGTATTTTTGTTGATGTTGAAATGGATTTCAACACTTACGGTATTGAAAAAAGTATCATTTAGGAACCGGCATCGAAACTGAGGTATCGAAATAGGCGCCGGATGGAAAGATTTTGAACGATGCCCAGCCCTACCTGACAGAGACGCACAATACCGACCACAAAAACCCTTTTTTAGGCGGGTCGTCCGGAGCGCCCTGTCATTTGTCTCCCCGCAGAGCTTCTACGTATTGGTTATAATGAAGGTTTGTTAGATGAAAACATCTGTCTTAGCTAACCCAGTTTGCTTTGGTAATACGCTGAGCCAATCTCACGATGACAGAGTAGCAACCTGAGCCAATCACACGATGACAGAGTAGCAACCTGAGCCAATCACACGATGTTTGATGTTTCTCAGGGGGGAGAAATGAAAGTGATGCTGTAATAAGAGGCTGAGAAACACACACACACAGAGACACACACACACACAGACAACAGACACAGACACACACAATACACACACAGACACACACACAAACACACACACATACATACACACACGCAACAGACAGACGCACACACGCAACACACACACGCAACACAGACACACGCAACAGACAGACACACACACAGGCAACACACACATGCTACACATGCAACAGACACACACACGCACACACACAGACAACAGGCACAGACACACGTAATACATACACACACACACACAAACACGCACACATACATACACACACACGCAACACACACACGCAACAGACACACACGCAACAAACAGACACACACACACAGGCAACACACACATGCTACACACGTACGCACACACATGCAACAAACACACACATACAACTCACACACACGACTCACACACACGCGCAACAGATACACACACACGCGCTTACAGTGGTGGAAGATGTATTTGGATCCTTAACTTAAGTAAAAGTACTAATGACAGACACACACACACACTGTTATTAATTTATTATCTGCTCTAGCTTTTCCAACATTTTAGACCCAGATATGGTGATAACAACGGTCCTAAATGATGTGAAAAAGAGACCCAAAACGACCACAAAGAGACGCCACATGACCACAGAGACCCAAAACGACCACAGAGAGACACAACACGTACGGGGGAAATTGCTTCTTTTTTTTTTTTTAAACGTAACATTACGTCCACGTAAGTCTGTTCAAAAAGCCGAGGGGAACCAGCGGTGTGTTGTCAGGCTGAAGGCTGGTGATCAGAAGCTGCATCAGGTCTGAGATCAGGGTCTGAGATCAGGTCTGAGATCAGGGTCTGAGATCAGGTCTGAGATCAGGTCTGAGATCAGGCCTTGCCCTTGCTCTAACACATGCTCAGCTGTTGGTCCACAGCAACACATGCTCCCAAAATAACCTGGCCCAGTTCCTCCCCAGTTACAACCTCGCAGTCGCCCCCTGTGGTTTCCACTCTACCTGTGTGTGTGTGTGTGTGTGTGTGTGTGTTGTGTGCGTGTGTGTGTCTGTCTGTTGCGTGTGTGTGTGTGTGTGTGTGTGTCTCTGTCTGTTGCGTGTGTGTGTCTGTGTGTGCGTATCTGTGTGTGTGTGTGTCTGTTGTGTGTGTGTGTCTGTCTGTTGTGTGTGTGTGTGTGTGTGTGTGTCTCTGTTGCGTGTGTGTGTCTGTGTGTGCGTATCTGTGTGTGTGTCTGTCTGTTGCGTGTGTGTGTGTGTGTGTGTGACTGTGTTGAGTGTGTGTGTGACTGTCTGTTGCATTTGTGTGTGTTGCGCGTGTGTGTGTATGTGTCTGTTGCATGTGTGTGTGTGAATGTGTTGTGTGTGTGTGTCTCTGTCAGTTGCATGTGTGTGTGTTGCGCGTGTGTGTGTGTGTCTGTGTGTGTGTGTCTGTCTGTTGCGCGTGTGTGTGTCTCTGTCTGTTGCGTGTGCGTTGCGCGTGTGTGTGTGCGTATGTGTCTGTTGTGTGTGTGTGTCTGCGTGTGTGTCTGTGTTGCGCGTGTGTGTGTGTGTCTGTGTGTTGCGCGTGTGTGTGTCTGTCTTTTGCGTGTGTGTGTGTGTGTCTCTGTCTGTTGCGTGTGTCTGTGTGTGCGTGTGTGTGTCTGTGTGTGCGTGTGTGTGTCTGTGTGTGTGTGTGTGTGTGTGTGTGTGTGTGTGTGTGTGTGTGTTGTTTGTGTGTGTGTGTGTGTGTGTGTGTGTGTGTGTGTGTGTGTGTTTGTTTGTGTGTGTGTGTGTGTGTGTGTGTGTGTGTGCGTGCTCGTAATCATGTGTGTTGATGAGACTTATGAGACTATAAATACATCCGTCTGGCTCTGGCGGAGCTCGCCAGGCTCTGATTGGTTGGTTGGTTCCATTAGCATAGGCAAAGACGCTTTAAGAAGCGAGATGTCCCAACTCCCACGTTGGGCCACCGCGCCCATCGCCCGCCCACCGCCACGCACGGCCTCGCCACCACCGCCGCCCCACCGCCACGCCACGGCCTCACCACGCCCACGCCACGCCCACGCCCGCCCTCGCCACGCCCACGCCCCGCCCACGCCCTCGCCATGCCGCCATGCCCACGCCACGGCCTCGCCACGATACCACGCCCACGCCACACCTCGCCACCGCCACGCCCCCCATCGCCCGCCACACCACACCACCGCTACCACCGCCACGCACTCTTTAGGAGAGTAGCGGCAGGTCCTGAGTGCGTTGATTCCATCGGGACACTAACGTGAAATTTATCAGACGCTCAAATCAGGAGGAAATTAACTTGGTTTCAGACGTATTTTCTTTTTAGCTTTTTTTGACTTTTTTCGTCACTTTTGTTGCCTTCCTTCCTGTTTTCTTCCTCCTTTCTTTCTTTTTTCTTTTTTTTTTCAAGTTTGTTGCTTTTTTCGAACTTTTTGTAGCTGTTTTTGAAGTTTGTCACTTTTTTATTTACCTATTCTTGTCTTTTTTGCTACTTTTGTCGACCTATTGTTGCCTTCCTTCCTTCCTTCCTTCCTTCCTTCCTTCCTTTTTCTACCGTCTTTTTCCAATTTTTTGTTGCTTTTTTAAAAGTAGAAAAAAGGGCATTTATCAGACGCACACATCAGACCTGTTTCTGTCTCCGGTACAAACTCTCGCGAGATCTGGCAACACAGAGAAGACAGTAACACTTTACTTGAAGGTATCTACATAAGAGTGACATGACACTGTCATGAACACATGACATGTGTCCATGACATGAACACATGACATGAACACATGACATGAACACATGACACTGTCATGAACACATGACATGAACACATGACATGAACACATGACATGAACACATGACACTGTCATGAACACATGACATGAACACATGACATGAACACATGACACTGTCATGAACACATGACATGAACACATGACACTGTCATGAACACATGACATGAACACATGACATGAACACATGACATGAACACATGACATGAACACATGACACTGTCATGAACACATGACATGAACACATGACACTGTCATGAACACATGACATGAACACATGACACTGTCATGAAC
>NC_053128.1:31523365-31558365 GCF_010015445.1 Perca fluviatilis | reverse complement strand
TGTTGAGTGTTTTAAGACAGTGTGTGTCAGCTGCAGAGTGACCCTGGCATCCATCTGGGTGTCGTGACCTTTGACCCTTCCCGTAAAGAATGATCTCAGCGTGCGCCGGTTGGCCACCGCGAGCGGAGCTGCGTCGTGAAATGATCGGCATGTTCAGCAGCTTGTCACCGTTTAAAAAAAAATCTCATATAAACATTTTATACATTCAGCTGAACTTTGGTTTATGTACAGTAAAGAGCTTTCCATGCACGCCCAAAAGTGCTTCACGAGACAGAGTTTAAACACTGGTGAAGACACACAAAAACTGACTAAAAAAGAATTTAAAAATAGACACAGCTCAAGACTACAAATCACAACAATAAGACAGTAAATGCAGAGCTTTCGCCGCCATCATGAGGTTTAGGTGCAGCACCTAAATGAAAACAAGCAGCTCTGCTTTGCTTTGCTTTGCGTTTCATATTAGCTAGCTGATAGCTACACTCTGTGTCTGTCTCACTGAGCTAGCTTGAAAAGCTTGGGCGCCAGCGTCATTCATTTCATTGGATCACTTGCTGGTGACGATGCAGCCTGTGGGCGGGGCTTAAGAGTACACACTGATTGGCTGAGAAGCTTTCACTCAAAGCTTTCCTCTGGCTGCTTATTGGATGAACTGCTAGAATGAAAATCACTCACTACTCACTATAGGCCTGGGTCAAAATGGGCGCGCCCGGACCTAAAATGGGTCCCAATGGTAGCGCCGCGGGTGCGTGTACCCCAAGGGGTACGTGAGCGCTTTTTTCTAAGTTTTTGTAGCTGTTTTTTAAGTTTGTCACTTTTTTCGACCGGGTTCTTGCCGGTTTTTGTTGCATTTTGTCACTATTTTTGACCAGTTCTTGCCTTCCTTCCTTCCTTTTTCTACTGTCTTCTTTTTTTTCCAAGTTTTTGTCGCTTTTTTCAAAAAACAATTCTGCCTTTTTCAAGAATTTTGTCACTTTTTTTCTAAGTTTGTCTTCCTTCTTTCTACTGTGTTTTTTTTTTTTTTAAAGTCTGTCGCTGTTTTTGACACTATTTTCCACCTATTCTTGCCTTACTTCCTTCTTTCTACCGACTTTTTTTAGTTTTTACGTTTCTTTTTAAAGTTTTTGTTGCCTTTTTCCATCAGCATTTAAATGTTTTTCAGTTACATGGCTGTTGTTTTGGTAAACACCTGTTTCCTGAGTGAAAGTCTTGTGTTTTCTCCTTAACTTCTTCAGGACATGAACACCTGTTTCCTGGGTGAAAGTTTTGTGTTTTCTCCTTAACTTCTTCCAGGACATAAACACCTGTTTCCTGGGTGAAAGTCTTGTGTTTTCTCCTTAACTTCTTCCAGGACATGAACACCTGTTTCCTGGGTGAAAGTCTTGTGTTTTCTCCTTAACTTCTTCCAGGACATGAACACCTGTTTCCTGGGTGAAAGTTTTGTGTTTTCTCCTTAACTTCTTCAGGACATGAACACCTGTTTCCTGGGTAAAAGTCTTGTGTTTTCTCCTTAACTTCTTCCAGGACATAAACACCTGTTTCCTGGGTGAAAGTCTTGTGTTTTCTCCTTAACTTCTTCCAGGACATGAACACCTGTTTCCTGGGTGAAAGTCTTGTGTTTTCTCCTTAACTTCTTCAGGACATGAACACCTGTTTCCTGGGTGAAAGTTTTGTGTTTTCTCCTTAACTTCTTCCAGGACATGAACACCTGTTTCCTGGGTGAAAGTCTTGTGTTTTCTCCTTAACTTCTCCAGGACATGAACACCTGTTTCCTGGGTGAAAGTCTTGTGTTTTCTCCTTAACTTCTTCCAGGACATGAACACCTTTTTCCTGGGTAAAAGTCTTGTGTTTTTTCCTTAACTTCTTCCAGGACATGAACACCTGTTTCCTGGGTGAAAGTCTTGTGTTTTTTCCTTAACTTCTTCCAGGACATGAACACCTGTT
The DNA here is from genome assembly GCF_010015445.1 of Perca fluviatilis. Lineage (NCBI taxonomy): Eukaryota > Metazoa > Chordata > Actinopteri > Perciformes > Percidae > Perca > Perca fluviatilis. Next base: position 31,556,424 of record NC_053128.1, on the reverse strand, counting down.
TCCTGGGTGAAAGTCTTGTGTTTTCTCCTTAACTTCTTCCAGGACATGAACACCTGTTTCCTGGGTGAAAGTTTTGTGTTTTCTCCTTAACTTCTTCAGGACATGAACACCTGTTTCCTGGGTAAAAGTCTTGTGTTTTCTCCTTAACTTCTTCCAGGACATAAACACCTGTTTCCTGGGTGAAAGTCTTGTGTTTTCTCCTTAACTTCTTCCAGGACATAAACACCTGTTTCCTGGGTGAAAGTCTTGTGTTTTCTCCTTAACTTCTTCAGGACATGAACACCTGTTTCCTGGGTGAAAGTTTTGTGTTTTCTCCTTAACTTCTTCCAGGACATGAACACCTGTTTCCTGGGTGAAAGTCTTGTGTTTTCTCCTTAACTTCTCCAGGACATGAACACCTGTTTCCTGGGTGAAAGTCTTGTGTTTTCTCCTTAACTTCTTCCAGGACATGAACACCTTTTTCCTGGGTAAAAGTCTTGTGTTTTTTCCTTAACTTCTTCCAGGACATGAACACCTGTTTCCTGGGTGAAAGTCTTGTGTTTTTCCTTAACTTCTTCCAGGACATGAACACCTGTTTCCTGGGTGAAAGTCTTGTGTTTTTTCCTTAACTTCTTCCAGGACATGAACACCTGTTTCCTGGGTGAAAGTCTTGTGTTTTCTCCTTAACTTCTTCCAGGACATGAACACCTGTTTCCTGGGTGAAAGTCTTGTGTTTTCTCCTTAACTTCTTCAGGACATGAACACCTGTTTCCTGGGTGAAAGTCTTGTGTTTTCTCCTTAACTTCTTCAGGACATGAACACCTGTTTCCTGCTGACAGTAATACATATGTGGAATACATACCAATTACAGTGCTTTACTTTGGTAACTATTCGTACGAATACTTCATGAGAACAGCCTGTTTATATACAATAACAGAAAGGGTAACCACTTGGTGGAGCGGACACAGACATGAGGAAGGAATGCCTCCAGACATGCTGTGGATCGTGGACTATGCGTGGCAGTTGGGTGAGGATGGATTAGTTTACACTCGCTCATGGCTTTCACAGTAACTTTATCTCTCCGGCAGCCCGGCTTCATCCAGCCCACACCGCACTGTACTTATCACACACACTCAGTCAGCTGAAAGACGCCGAGGCCTGTGTGAGAAACTGCAGAAATCAGAGTCACACTGTCAGGATTTAATGTAAGATACTTGAGGAAGTATTAAGATCCGATCAGTTTCTTCACTCCTCTGTGACAGTACACTGAATATCTTTTGAGTTGTGGACAAAACGGGAAAACACTGATCGACATTTTTCACCATTTTCTGACAATTTGGAGACCAAACAACTAATCAATTCATCCAGAAGATAATCCACAGATTAATCAACAATGGATATAACTAGGGCTGCTCCCTCTTAGTCGATTAGTCGACTAATCAGTTGTTTTGGTCTTAGTCAACTTAGATCTCTTTAGTCCATTAGTCATGGTTGATGCTTGTTTTCATGCTGAATGACTTATTTCCAAGAAACGTACGAGCACATCTCTGGTAAACACAAGAATTAAAGTGGTGCTTTTGCATGACTCTTAGTGGAGAAACTCAGATTTACAGATCTGTCGATTAAATCAACTAATCGATTAGTCGATACAATTGAATGAGTGTTAGTCGATTAAGAATTTCTTCAATCGAGCACAGCCCTAGATATAATATGGATGGATGTATAGTAGCCCCAGCTAACACAGGACTAAGTCAAAGTGTTTGCATGTTTGTTCAAGTTGTAACCATTTTGAGCAGTGATAGAAAGTATTCAGGCCCTTTACTGCAATAATACCGCACAGTGAAAATATCTGATAGAGTAAGGGCCGTCCACACCAAGTAACTGTAACTGTAACGTTTGAGGGGGGAGATACTTATTTAGAAAAGATTTTTATATTTATACTTAATTAATATCTTACTTGTATAATACTTATGTAATTAAATCGCAGTCTTTTGCGATTTGATAAACAAAGCCATGATTATAGTTTGTTGACAGATACTAGACATGAAGGGAAGAGAGAGAGAGGGGGGGGAAAGCATGCAGCAGAGGGCCGCAGGTCGGAATTGAACCTGCAGCTACTGCAGCAAGGACTGAGCCTCTGTACACGGGGCCCATGCTCTACCAGGTGAGCTATCCTGGTGCCCCGTTGACAGATACTTTGCCAAAACAACGTTAGAGACCTTTTTTATTTACTTTTTTTTTAACTCTAACTAAAACTTAGCAAAGTACTAAACATACTCAAGTAAAAGTTAAAGTACAGATTTTAAAAAACTACTTTAAAGGTGCACTGTGTAGTGTTTTAAGTATTTTATTAGCTCAAATCAATGTCTTCATTCATGAATATGTCCTCATTGGTGTAAAATGACCTCTGCCAATGATCTGACTTATCCTCGTTAAGATAATAATTTCTTATCTGTATTTACATTGGACGGGCAAGTCCAAGGAGGCTTCCACGTCGTACCGCTATTTTGAAAATAATCAAATAATAAAGTAATCGCTGAGAGGGACATAGAGCACTAGCCGACCTGTCTAGCTAAACCACAACAGGCGTTTTCGTTCAGAGCCAGCGTCACGTGACCGAAACCAGCTGAAACGGAGAAGGAGGTCAGCGAGAGGCGCTTGTCGCTGCCCTTTAGTTCATAACGGAGGATCGTACTCATGCCGAGCCACGGGAGAAGGAGTCCTCGTCGCCAAAAAAAACGCGAAAATTGGAAGACCTGTTGTCGTAGTGTAGTGGAAGTTTCCTTTGCAGCAGGGGGGGAAATTTCAGAGTTTAGTAAATTGAAACAAATAAGACAGACTGAGACTAAACACCAAGTTGGCTTTTTGTATTTTATTAAAAAATATATATTTTGCAAAAAACATGATTTCACAAAAGGCCGCAGCCCAGTGTGGAGTCAGTCTCTCAAATGAGTGAACAGGAACACCAGGCTTATCTGCATCTTCAGAGGGACAGCACACACACACTTGGATTAGTATGACGCTACAATTTTTACATGCAATCTGATACACATGAAGACAATCAGAGAAATACATCTCGCCTCCTCCTCCCTGTACGACTTTCACCCCCCAGTTACATCTTAACTGGCATGGGACAACTAGAGATAGTTTTAGGGTGACCTTGTACCTTTATCGGTTTAGGCTAACAGTGCTCACATCATGTTCCAGACTGGATGTCTCACAAAGTTAAAATCAAAATCTACATGTGGGAAATGAGATAAACTCTTTCAGCATTTGTGAGAGAATTAAAGTAGAAATAAAACATAAAAATATAAGGAATTATGCTTAAATGTAATTTTCCCATTACAGTAGCTTCTTGGTCCATAACGACTACCGTAGTTGCAACACGCATTTCAAAAAGCGAGGCGCTAGAGAGCACTATTCGCTTGAATGCAAAATACAATTTCACCGCTAGATGGGAGAAAGTCAGTGGACAGTGGACCTTTTTAAAAAGTACACAAACAAACTACTCAGTTACATTAACGTGAGTAATTGTAATTCGTTACTTATCACCTCTGCTAATGCAGTAAAAAGTGCAATATTTCCCTCTGAGATGTAGTGGAGTAGAAGTATAAAGTAGCATGAAAAGGGAAGTACAAGAACCTCAAATTTGTACTTGATTAAATGTACGTCAAAGTATAAATCTATTTTGAGCTCGTAATAAGCCATCGGACGAGGAAAAGAGCTGCTCTGAGTTAATAGAAGTTGAACAAAGAAGAATGTTTGAAGACTTTGGGCTTCCAGTAATAATATTTTCCGGATCTTTCTCCGCACACACATCTGGTTCCCATCTTCAGAACGAGCTTATTGCTTCTGTCGTCGCTTGTTTGTGTTTCTCCAACACCTCCTCTGACTCCTACGCTATCTGCCTACACAGACAGACGGCAGGCATGGATGCACACAGGTAAACACCAGCAGCAGAGCTACACATTACATATGGACTCACACGCACACTACAACACATGCAGACCTCACTGTCTGCTCCTTATGATTGTGTCCGCTGTTCTCATGAAGCATTCGTACATATGCTGTAGCTACGAAAAGTAAAGCACTGTAATTGGTGTGTATTCCACGAATTAATTACTGTCAGCAGCACGTTGACTGCTGCTGGATAAGAGATAAGAGCAGGTTGGGAGGGATGTTTGGCTCCAAAAACACAGGGCTTTAAAGAGGGGAGCAGAGTTCATGTCCTGAAGAAGTTAAGGAGAAAACACAAGACTTTCACCCAGGAAACAGGTGTTCATGTCCTGGAAGAAGTTAAGGAGAAAACACAAGTCTTTCACACAGGAAACAGGTGTTCATGTCCTGAAGAAGTTAAGGAGAAAACACAAGACTTTCACCCAGGAAACAGGTGTTCATGTCCAGAAGAAGTTAAGGAGAAAACACAATACTTTCACCTAGGAAACAGGTGTTCATGTCCTGAAGAAGTTAAGGAGAAAACACAAGACTTTCACCCAGGAAACAGGCGTTCATGTCCTGAAGAAGTTAAGGAGAAAACACAAGACTTTCACCCAGGAAACAGGTGTTCATGTCCTGGAAGAAGTTAAGGAGAAAACACAAGACTTTCACCCAGGAAACAGGTGTTCATGTCCTGAAAGAAGTTAAGGAGAAAAGACAAGACTTTCACCCAGGAAACAGGTGTTCATGTCTGGAAGAAGTTAAGGAGAAAACACAAGACTTTCACCCAGGAAACAGGTGTTCATGTCCTGAAGAAGTTAAGGAGAAAAGACAAGACTTTCACCCAGGAAACAGGTGTTCATGTCTGGAAGAAGTTAAGGAGAAAACACAAGACTTTCACCCAGGAAACAGGTGTTCATGTCTGGAAGAAGTTAAGGAGAAAACACAAGACTTTCACCCAGGAAACAGGTGTTCATCGTCGCTAATTCCGCCCACACAGCTGACGAAATTCACGCTTCAGACGAAAGGACGTCTCATTTCCTCTCTCCTCACGTCTCTCCCATGCTTCCTGGGTGGAACGGACTAGGACGCGAGGAAAGGAAGCAAGTGAAGAAAACGTGGATGCAATTTAAGAGAAGTGAGATTGATCCACGGAGACACAGAGAGTTATTTCGACAGACTAGAAGTAGTATGCACCCGGCAGGCTAGCATGTTAGCGGCTAGCTCGTCATCTACAATCATCCACCATCCCTGCGAGTAGTCCAAACTTATAGAACCACATGTTTCTAAAAGCAGGTCCACATCTTTTACATATTTAACTGAGTAAATATGTAAAATATGTGTTCTGTAAAACCAACGATAAGCTAAAAGAAGCTCAATCTAGCTGCATAGTTGGGTGTTACTTCTCTGTTCCTTTCACATTACCATGCTTTTAATCTGACTTAGTGTTCAGTGCATAACACATATTGATAAATGAGCATATTCATAATGAAACGTGTCTTCGTGTGCAGCTGACTTCCAGCTACAGACTGCAGGTCAGAGGGTTTCAGTCAGCGAGGAGCTGCTGATGGAAAGGAAACGGTCGAAGCGTGAACGGCAATTCCACACCCGAAAATACATTTTGCGCATGATTTCCCTCCTTCAACACACAGAGACGGAGACGAAGGGGCAGGTTGTTATCGTTTGGGGCTTCGGAGGAATGTGTGAAATGTTCTGGTGTGTTACTTTTACGTGTTTTAATTTCCCCACCGTTGGTTGGCATTCACCCTTTACCTCCGCCTGAAAAAAGAAATGCGCTGTTCATTTACCCGCACCTTCTCCCCCCCAACAAGCTGTTTAGACTCCTGTCCGCACCATTTAGACTCGAGGAAAAAGGGGGGAGGAGAGGGGGAGGAAATGAAAAGAGGTGGGACGGAGAGAGGAAAACGCTAACAGTGATTGTTTGTACTTCATCCGGTCGTCAGGAAGCCGGCTGGAATTGAATTATGGTCGTTTTACACTGACAGGGAAATCCTTCTAGTTCTGGTCTGTTTAGAGCACATGTGTCAAACTCGAGGCCCGAGGGCCAAATCCGGACCCTCGCAAATTCTGATCCGGCCCCGCATATCAATTTAGGTTCACAATCACTTTTGGCGCACCTAGTTGTGCGCCAAACCAAAAACATGGGAAACTGTTTTTCAACTTGCAATTACGCAGCGCTCAAAGCAGAATTTGGCAAATTTGCCGACTCTGAGACTCAGAAATTCCGACCAGAAGAAGCAGAGAGTTTACATATTCAGGCTGGGAAAGAGCTTGTTGTGAGTCAGCTGGGTGATGGCATACTTAGAATGTCCTTCCAGAAAAACGCAGAGTTTTGTTAGGGGCAAAAATCCTCGATTATTCGGCACGTTTTCTTAAAAAATGCGATATAATATGCGGGACATTTATGCAGTTTTATGCGATGAAATTGCAGGAACTTGCAAAAACTGCAGTTTGATGAAAAAGAGAAATAATAGTGATTTCCCCCCCCCCCCCAACACCCTGCTTGTTGCAGCTTTTCGATGACGTCGCGTAATTACGTCACTTCATAACGTTCCCATGGTAACAGGGGGAAATGGCTGCTCTTGTGTGAAGTAAACCCAACATTTTTCAACTTTCTGCCAAGACTTTTTTGCAACGAAAATGCGGGGATCATGAAATCATGCAAGCACCGCATATTTTGCATGAAAATCGGCAATTTATGCGGCGAAAGTGCGGCATATTTGAAAAAATGCTGATTATGCGTTACATACATTTTTCTGGAGGGACTGCTTAGAAAATGTAATCATTGTTTTGCTCGATTTGCTAAATTCTAGGATGACTTTGGAACTTTTCTGCTGACTTTTTCAGGGCTTTATGGGGACCAGACTGTGAGTGAGAAGACTATATGAGACATGCAATCATTGAATCAAAGATATTTTATTTTTTCAATGAAATAAAAGCATGTCAATAAACTCCACATGTCTGGGCCTTGATGTGATTCTCTTTTTCCAGTGTGGCCCCTTATCGAAATTGAGTTTGACACCCCTGGTTTAGAGTTCGAAACAAACGATGTTATTCAAATTATTTCAATTATTCATATTATATTATTATGTCAAATGTTATCTGACCGAAAACCTCTGTCTCTTCCCCCTCGTGTGCAGAGTTTAGCCCTCCTGTGGTCCTGGGGTCAAAGTCGACCCGTTTTCAGAAAGTCCGAAATCTGGGGTTTCTTTCTTTCAAACAAATTGTCAAAAAAAATTTAATAACGTAGATTGTTCCATATACAACGCGCTTCACAAGTAAATATAAATGATCAGTTCACTACTTTCATTGAATTTGGGTGTTTTGTTAAATTTTATAGCATTTGAAAAAATAAAAATTATTAAAACAACGTTGAAAAAAGTGACAAAAATGTTGGGAAAAAAATAACAAAAAGCGCAGAAAAGAAAATCGACAAAAACATCGAAAAAGGTGACAAAAACGTAGGAAAAAAAGATGCTGAAAACGGCAAAAAAGAAACTTCGGGAAAAGTGTCGAAAAAAGACGACCGAATAGTTTTAATTTTAGATACATTTTTTGGGCATTTTTAGGCCTTTATTTTCACAGGACAGATGAAGAGAGAAGGGTGGAATGACACGCAGCAAAGGGCCGCAGGTCGGAGTCGAACCCGCGGCCGCTGCGTCGAGGAGTAAACCTCTTTATACGTGCGCCCGCTCTACCAACTGAGCAAACCCGGCCACCAGTAGTTTTAATTTTAGACCCAGAAAAACAATAAGTTGCATGGTCGACAGGGAAGACAACACAAGGGTTAAGTAGGTTGTAAATATTTATTCGCCACTTGAAAATAGTGTTTGTATATTATTTACTTTGTATTTTTTTAGGAAATGAACACCTGTTTCCTGGGTGAAAGTCTTGTGTTTTCTCCTTAACTTCTTCAGGACATGAACACCTGTTTCCTGGGTGAAAGTCTTGTGTTTTCTCCTTAACTTCTTCCAGGACATGAACACCTGTTTCCTGGGTGAAAGTCTTGTGTTTTCTCCTTAACTTCTTCCGGGACATGAACACCTGTTTCCTGGGTGAAAGTATTGTGTTTTCTCCTTAACTTCTTCAGGACATGAACACCTGTTTCCTGGGTGAAAGTCTTGTGTTTTCCCCTTAACTTCTTCCAGGACATGAACACCTGTTTCCTGGGTGAAAGTATTGTGTTTTCTCCTTAACTTCTTCCAGGACATGAACACCTGTTTCCTGGGTGAAAGTCTTGTGTTTTCCCCTTAACTTCTTCCAGGACATGAACACCTGTTTCCTGGGTGAAAGTCTTGTGTTTTCCCCTTAACTTCTTCCAGGACATGAACACCTGTTTCCTGGGTGAAAGTCTTGTGTTTTCTCCTTAACTTCTTCCAGGACATGAACACCTGTTTCCTGGGTGAAAGTCTTGTGTTTTCCCCTTAACTTCTTCAGGACATGAACACCTGTTTCCTAGGTGAAAGTCTTGTGTTTTCTCCTTAACTTCTTCCAGGACATGAACACCTGTTTCCTGGGTGAAAGTATTGTGTTTTCTCCTTAACTTCTTCCAGGACATGAACACCTGTTTCCTGGGTGAAAGTATTGTGTTTTCTCCTTAACTTCTTCCAGGACATGAACACCTGTTTCCTGGGTGAAAGTATTGTGTTTTCTCCTTAACTTCTTCCAGGACATGAACACCTGTTTCCTGGGTGAAAGTATTGTGTTTTCTCCTTAACTTCTTCCAGGACATGAACACCTGTTTCCTGGGTAAAAGTCTTGTGTTTTCTCCTTAACTTCTTCAGGACATGAACACCTGTTTCCTGGGTGAAAGTCTTGTGTTTTCTCCTTAACTTCTTCAGGACATGAACACCTGTTTCCTGGGTGAAAGTCTTGTGTTTTCTCCTTAACTTCTTCAGGACATGAACTCTGCTCCCCTCTTTAAAGCCCTGTGTTTTTGGAGCCAAACATCCCTCCCAACCTGCTCTTATCTCTTATCCAGCAGCAGTCAACGTGCTGCTGACAGTAATTAATTCGTGGAATACACACCAATTACAGTGCTTTACTTTTCGTAGCTACAGCATATGTACGAATGCTTCATGAGAACAGCGGACACAATCATAAGGAGCAGACAGTGAGGTCTGCATGTGTTGTAGTGTGCGTGTGAGTCCATATGTAATGTGTAGCTCTGCTGCTGGTGTTTACCTGTGTGCATCCATGCCTGCCGTCTGTCTGTGTAGGCAGATAGCGTAGGAGTCAGACGAGGCGTTGGAGAAACACAAACAAGCGATGACAGAAGCTCAACTTTTCAGAGCTATGTGTACGAGCGGCCTGTTTAACACCCATGCTACCAACGTTTTTCCTGTTTCCTGTAAATTCGGTTAAAATGTCCCCCATAGCGATGTGTGTCAGCCCGACTTGTTTCACTAGAAACCAGCAGGGTGTGTGTGTGTGTGTGTGTGTGTGTGTGTGTGTGTGTGTGTGTGTGTGTGTGTGTGTGTGTGTGTGTGTGTGTGTGTGTGTGTGTGTGTTGTTTCTGGGCTTTTCAGTGACTCAACCTACATTTCTGCGCTGATATTTCAACGGCTTCATAGACCCTGGAAGTCCACCAAAGCGTGCGGCTCTCCTCTCTCCACTCCTTGCTGTGTGACGGGAGAGGACAGCTGAGGGTAATCCTCGGGCCCAGCAGATGCTCGGTGTGCGCATATCTAGGACACACGTTCGCAGGTTTGATCTCTCTCTCTCTCTCTCTCTCTCTCTCTCTCTCTCTCTCTCTCTCTCTCTGAATGTAATGTGTAGAGCCGCTTGGTCTTTGGTTCAGTAATCCTGGGCTCTTACACCGAGGTCCATGGAGGCCCTGAGTGTCAGCGACACATTTTCTTTTTCTCTCCCATGCACACACACACACACACACACACATACACACACACACACATACACACACACACACACACACACACACACACATGTATGAAACACACACACATGCAGCATCACCGACACCCCAGAGCTAAATATACCGTGAGTGACAACGACAGGTGAAAGGACTCCTCCACAGACCGGCAGCTCGGACACAGGAGGTCACCGAGTGTGTGTGTGTGTGTGTGTGTGTGTGTGTGTGTGTGTGTGTGTGTGTGTGTGTGTGTGTGTGTGTGTGTGTGTGTGTGTGTGTGTGTGTGTGTGTGTGTGTGAGAGATGGGGGGGGGGGTTGTTTGAGCGTCAGGGTCTGATGATTGTAGGCTACCTCCGCTCATTGCGGACTGAACTCAGATCCGAACGCAGCCCAGTTCTCTGGGTCCCCCCCCCTTCCCTCTTCTCTAAGCCAGCTGGCCTGGCTTAATAGCACTGCTTTCTTTCTTTCTTTCTTTCTTTCTTTCTTTCTTTCTTTCACTTTCCTTTTTTCATCTTTTTTAAAAAAAAAAAAGAGATCTTGTCTTGTTTGATACAAGGGATTGGCTGATCCAAACCCCACAGCTGGAGCTGCTGGGGGAGCTTCCAGGTGAAGACCAGAACAAAAAGCACTGGTGAGTTTTTGAATTTTTGAATTACATTTTATTTATTGTGTCAAATGGTAACAGGAGTTATGTCAGGACACTTTACAGATAGAGCAGGTCTAAACCATACTCTATAAGTTACAAAGACCCCAAAATGTCTTCCCCCCCCAAGAGCATGCATTTGGTGGCAGGGAAAAACTTCCCTTAACCACTCCTGTTGTCTTTGGGTCGAATTTGACCCGTTTACAAAAACTTTCTATACCAGAACTTTGACAAAAGGACGGTGGAAAGAGCTACGAAAAATGTGAAAACAAATCGTCAAAAACTTATTTTTTTTTAACGCTGAAAAAAGTGATGAAAAGAATTGGAAAAAGCGACAAAAAAAACATCAAAAACATCGCCAAAAGTGACCAAAAAATTGGGGGAAAAAGTGAGAAAAACAACCATCAAAAAAAGCGACAAAAAAAACGTTAAAAAATTGACAAAAACATATTTATTTATTTTTTATGCTGAAAAAAGTGACCAAAAAAATTTGGAAAAAGTGAGAAAAAACACATAAAAAAACCAACAAAAAACATAATAAAAAAAAAACGTGACAAAAAAATTGGAATAAAATCGAAAAACTTCGAGAAAATTGTAGAAAAAGAACAACAACATTGTTGAAATTTCGACCCAGATTTGAGCTGGCGAGAGTTTAACTGGAAAAATAGTATAAGATATTTTATTACACCATCTCAATCTTCTCATCATAGCAATAACATCCCTGTTTGCTGGAGGAAGTGTGGATATCAAAGCGCAAATCACTACCATATCTTCTGGGACTGTCCCGACATTAAAAACTTCTGGAAGGCGATACACCATGCTTTACAGGCCATATTCAGTGAGGACATTTCTTTGGACTTTAAGACTCTATATCATGGAAATATACCTCAATGCTGGTGGCCAGTAAAAAGGCTATTACTAGAAAATGGCTACTACCAGAGTACCCAACTATTGCTTCATGGAGAGATATTGTAACCGAAATCTACAGAATGGAGCGGATTACAGCTCATGTTAACCGAAAAATGGTCTCAGACTGTACTTCTTCATTATATTGAAAGTGATGTCTCCCTGTTTTATTTATAGTTTTGTTATTACGGTGTAATTTTTGTTGGTTCATTTATATATATATCTGTTTGTTTATCTCATCCTTTTATCTCTATACTTTGAATAAGTATGTGGTTTGTCATAGAACCTGAATAATTGAAATTTGTGTACGCTGAACACTAATAAAATACAAATGAAAAGCACAAAGTTGCAGGTCGACTGGAAGACAACACAAGGGGTTAAACACTGACTCTTTGTGTGCTGCTGCAGGACGAATGGTTGGTGATGGATGGATGGATGGATGGATGGATGGATGGATGGATGGATGATGCATGGGTCTTTATCTCTCCAGGAAACGTGGAATATTTTTGGAGCAAAGAGCAAAACATGTTTACAAGACCGCAACAGAAGTTGTAGATGGAAGCTGATGGTTTTTAATCTCTTCAGGAAACTTGTTAGGAGAAGGAAGAAGGCATCATTCACCAGCTGTCGTTAGATATAGATGTGCTGTGGCCGGGTTGGCTCAGCGGGTAGAGCAGGCGCACATATACATGTACTGAGAGGTGTATGCCTCGACGCAGAGGTCCAGGGTTCGAATCCGACCTGTGACGATTTCCTGCATGTCTTCCCTCTCTCTCTCTCTCTCACCTTTCTCACCTAGCTGTCCTGTCAAAATAAAGGCGCAAAAGTCCCAAAAATTATCTTAAAAAATAACATATAGATGTGCTTCTTCCATTTCTGTTTTTTAAAATCTAGGCTAAAGTAGGGCTGCACGATATGAGGAAAATACGCGTTAACGTTGTTGAATATCCCGATAACGATATAATTTGCGATAAATTAAAGGCTGTTAGAGTGTACTGAGTTGTGCCTTTCTGTTGCTTTCAGTAGTCTTTTAAAATACAACAAATTGCTGGTTGAATTTATAACAAATAATAATTTCTGACATTCTTTTAGTTTACAAATTGAATATTGAATAGACAACGACAGGCAGCACTAAATAAGACCAACAGATACACTTTAAAGTGCCGTTTTCTACTGATATTTTCTTTGTGTGTGTGTATCGCGATATGTCGCAACCTTTCTCGATGTGTATATCGCGCCAGCTGATATTGCGATGACCAGGGTTCGAAATTAGCACCACCTACCAGCCAAATGCTGTTAAAATATGCAAGTGGCTGGTACATTTGCTTCACTCACCAGCCCAAAAAAACCACTGGTAATATGTCGAGTGGCTGGTAGACTTTGAACGTTCACTAGCCATTTGGCTGCTGGACGAAAAAGTTAATTTTGAACCCTGGCGATGACGATAAAGAAACGATATCTCTTGTGCAGCCCCAGGCTACAGACACATTTTGGTTTCTACTCGCTGGCTTTTTTTTTTTTAAACACATTTATCTTCCAGTCTGTTATGTGGATAATTCTGTGTTGATGAATGGCTGTGTGTTGTTGTCGTTGGGATGTTCTTTTAGCTTTTTCTTACAGCTGACTTAGTGCTTTTTGTAAAGCACTTTGGGCCGCTTGAGCCGCGTTTAAATGTGCTTATCGGTGTGTTTATCGGTGTGTTTATCGGTGTGTTTATCGGTGTGTTTATCGGTGTGGTTTTTTCCCCCAATGGCTCCTTCCAGGCAGCGCTGCCTGGAAAGCACTAGGATTAGGCACTGGTTATGGTTAGGGTTAGGTGCTGAATGGGTGCTGCGAGGGGCACGGGCACAAGGGGACCACTGGTGTGAATAAAACACTTTAAAGAACTCCTTAAAAAACTAGGTTCGGTTAAATAAAAAAGATGGGGCTATTTAAATAAAATGGCCAGATATTAAAAGGAGGTTAAAAGAACCACTGGAAAGGAAGGACAGCGGGAATTTAAAACTTTAAATAAAAGGTCAACTCCACAACTACTCGGGTGTCTCTCCCAGAGAAATATCAAGGTAGAAAAATAATAATAAAAAAATAAAATAAAAAACACCCACATGCCTACATACATATATACAGTCGTGTAATAAATAAAATTATAAAAAGCCTGGTGTCCCAATATAAAATAAACTCTATTACAATCTTAAAACCATGTTATTTAAATTAAAAAATTAAATACTGTCTGCGTTACTTGCTCTTGAGGTTAAAAATGAAGAATAGGGTTAGGATTAGGATTAGGATCTCTCCCAGAAGATTATAACAATTTAAATTAAAAATATTTTAAATAAATATATATAAAAAAAACACAGTCGTGTGATAAATAAAATTATAAAAAAGCCTGGTGTCCCCATTTAAAATATAAACTATTATAATCTTAAAACCATGTTATTTAAATTGAAAAATGAAATACTGTCTGCGTTACTTGCTCTTGAGGTTAAAAATATCCATACACATACCATTCAGGGTTAATAATAAGTGCTATGTTAAAAGTGCTTTAAGAAGTAAAAAAATAAGTAAATAAAATAATTAAATAAAAAAGTGCCACACAATAAATAACATAATTTAAAATACATCATATAAATAAAACCAAACTGTTAGTAAAATGAATAAAACCAATGGCATGTGTATAGTTATGCTAAAATCTTGAGGCAAGTAATTCAATTCGTAAAAAAATAATAATAATAATAATAATAATAATAAATATAGATTATATATTAGAGACAGACAAAAAATCCAATACAATTCTTAAAATGTAAGTAAGACAGAAAAAAAGGGTCAGGGTTAGGTTTGGGTTAAAACAGGATTAGGGTTAGGATTAGGGTTAGGATTAGGGTTAGGGTTAGGGTTAGGTGCCTTGAAGTCAGCGGTTGCAGCGCTGCCTGGAAGGAGACGTTGGGGGCAAGAAACACCATCAAGCTCTGAATGTGCTCTAGAAATAAACTTTACTTACTTACTAGGGGTAAGGAGCCCTAGTAACTTACTTACTAGTTACTTAGTAGTTACTTACTAGTTACTTACTAGTTACTTAGTAGTTTCTTACTAGTTACTTACTAGTTTCTTACTAGTTACTTAGTAGATTCTTACTAGTTACTTACTAGTTACTTAGTAGTTACCTAGTTTCTTACTAGTTACTTAGTAGTTTCTTACTAGTTACTTACTAGGGTTTGGACCGTTGGTCGGACAAAAATAAGGATATTTTTTATCATTTTGGAAATATTTTATAATAAATAAGTAATTTTTTAAGCAAAAATACCAAAAGATGTACTGACTACAGCTTAACTTTTGGTTCCATGTGTTGGTTTTTCTTAATCTTCTACAATAAAAAAGTGAATATATTTGGGTTTTGGGACTGTTGGTCGGACATTTACAGACTTTACAGTGAAGCATTTTGCATATTTTGGAAAAAAAAGTTAGCCTTGATTAACCATGAAAGTCATTTTAAAAGCAAAAATACCAAATATTTACCTGCCAAAGCTCCAGTCAAGGATTCAAATGGGAATAGTTATTTTCTTGGACTCTGAGGAAACACTTTTCTTTATTCTCTGACGTATCTAAAGCATAATGATCAGTTGTAATCTGGAAGATCCCCGTTTAGTTCTTTGGCGGCACCTCATTTTCTTTCTAAAGCACCTCTCACTAGACCACTGCTTCTCAAACTTTTTTCAATAATGTTCCCCTTTTGAATTGTTTCTTTAAGCCAAGTAACCCCCTGACCAGCGCTGATCATTTTCGGTAGAAAAAAAAGGTCTATATAAAGAGGAACAGTACAGCGCTGTCAGCGATAAATTTACTAATCTACAGCCTTGGAACTGAAAAAAACATTTAAATGCTGATGAGAAAAAGAGACAAAAACTGTAAAAAAGACAAAAACTTGGAAAAAAGATGGTAGAAAGAAGGAAGGAAGGAAGGCAAGAAAAGGTTAAAATAGTATCAAAATCTTCCAAAACAGTGACATAAGAAGCAAAAAGCGAGAAACTTGTAAAAAGTAGAAGGATAGAAGGAAGGAAGGATAGATTAGGTCCGAAGAAGGCGACACAAATGTCACATTTTTGGTAGGAAAAAAAAAGTCTACATAAAGAGGAACAATGTTCTGGACAACAGCCTCGTAACTATTAAACATTTTAGTTAAATATCTCATGTACCTCTTGCAGTCCTCCAGAGTACCCCTAGGGGGACACGGACCCCCATTTGAGAAACACTGCTATAGAGGGCTGCAGGATACGAGGAATATATGCGAAAACTAGGGATGCACCGAATCCAGATTTTTGGGGTTGGTCTGAATCCTGAACCCCCTGGTAGAGATGGTGCTGACTCCTCCTCCCATCCTCAGTCCATGAACCCAGTAAACTCATGAATGAAGTAAACAGGGACTGTCCTTCCTTTTCTGTACCTCAAGTTGCTGCATTCTGGCTGCTGTCTGGAGATTCCTTCATGCACAACTCGTATTCTTTCAGATGTTTTCGTACCAGATGTTGTAACGGCGGCCATGTTGTGTATAGTTTAGGGTCCTCGCCACCACCAGACCAATCAGCATTGAACAGATTGAACATGTAGCTGGACTTGAATGGCCTTCTTCTGACTGAAAGTTCTGCCAAACAACAACTTGTTCTGCTCACCAGATCCATATTGTCCACTTCCTCACAGCCTACTGCACTGAACGCTCCACCTACGTAAACACCTTCCCGTAATCAACGGCGCCGTCGTTACGGCGACCAGCGTAGCGCGCCGAGTGCAAAGCGTAGGGTTCGGCTCCTCTGGGAACGAATTCTAAGGTTCAGCAGAAACCGAACCACCGTCAAAAAGCCCAAATATTTGGCCGAATCTTGGATTTTTGTGTATCCCTGGCGAAAATGTTGTTGAATATCTTGATAACGAGAGAACACGTGACAAATAAACAGATATTAAAGTGTTCTACATTTCTGCAGCTTTCGGTATTCTGCCGAAACACACCACACCGCATGTTGAGTTTAAAACAAATGAAAGGAAATCATTTCCAACTCTCTTTTAGTGAACTACAGCACAGGCCAAAAGTTTGGACACACCTTCTCATTCAATGCGTTTCCTTTTTATTTTCATGACTATTTACATTGTAGATTCTCACTGAAGGCATCAAAACTATGAATGAACACATATGGAATTATGTACTTAACAAAAAAGTGTGAAATAACTGAAAACATGTCTTATATTTTAGATTCTTCAAAGTAGCCACCCTTTGCTTTTTTTGATAACTCTGCAAACCCTTGGTGTTCTCTCAATGAGCTTCATGAGGTAGTCACCTGAAATGGTTTTACCTTCACAGGTGTGCTTTGTCAGGGTTAATTAGTGGAATTATTTCCCTTATTAATAAAAAAGCAAAGGGTGGCTACTTTGAAGAATCTAAAATATAAGACATGTTTTCAGTTATTTCACACTTTTTTGTTAAGTACATAATTCCATATGTGTTCATTCATAGTTTTGATGCCTTCAGTGAGAATCTACAATGTAAATAGTCATGAAAATAAAAAGGAAACGCATTGAATGAGAAGGTACTGTACTGTAATTGAGTTTATCTGTGTTTTTTTAACACAATCGAGCACTAATTGAACATTGATTGAAACACTAAAGGCAGCACTTCTTTCTCCGAGTGTCTTTCACGATGTGTCGCAGCCTTTTGCGATGTGTCGATTGCGCCAGTTTGATATCGCGATGATGATGGTGATGATGATAAAATAAACCGATATATATTGTGCTGTGCAGCCCTAGTGTGAACATTACTGAATGAACAAAGATGAAGTGAAGTGAAAAGGAAAGCTGCACTTTCATCAGTCTCCACTGAGAGGCGATGCTGAACTGGCTCTCTGTAGAAATGTCTCTGTTCTCAGTTTGGAGACCATCAACCTGTTGGAAACATGAATTAAAAAACCCAAAATAATGAACATTAACTACAAAAAGAAAATGGGTTTCTTCCTATTAATTCACTTTCTTCAGTTTTTTTTTCTGCTTTATTTCACACAATCTAAAAACCAGCGGTGGAAGAAGTATTCACCCCTTTATTACTTTAAGTTAAAGTACTAATACCACACTGTGAAAATACTCTGTTACAAGTTAAAGTCTGTAAGTATCATCAGGAAAATGAGAGCTTCAATTAGCCTATCTAGAGAGGTCCTGCTATGTGTACATGTCTGCATGTATTGAAAAAAAGCGCAAAAACATTTTTAAAAAACTCGAAAAATGCGACAAAAACGTCGAAAAAAATGGCCGAAAAAACATGCGTACATACTTTGAAAATGCGATTTAAAAAAAGCTCAAAAAAACGCAAACTTGCCATCTGTTTTTGGATGTTTTGGGTGCCTTTTTAGTCCTTATTTTAACATGTTTATCACTTTTTCTATGTTTTACTTTAGAACTTACTGGAGCAAATGCACTTAGTTACATTCTGCTATACTGCTAAAACTATCTCACGAGTCTTCCTCTGTGTTTCTGTCTTTCTTTCTGCGCGTGCTTGTGCACGTGTGTGTGTGTGCGTGTGCGTGCGTGCGTGTCTGTGATGATGACGTCCATCCAGGTGCTTTTCGCTGACGTGCCTGCGAAGCGCGTGCTGCTCCAGGACAGGAGACTCCCGGATGGACTGAACCGCTGGACGGAGACACGCGAGTAGGAAAGTGACGCAGAGGCACACGCGAGGCTGAGCGAGAGAGGTAAGCGTTTATCCCTCCGTGGGTTGCGTGTGCGCGCGTGCGTGTGTGTGTGTGTGTGTGTGTGATGCGGGTTTGACACGCCATATACAACAGGAAACAAACAGAAGCGGGATAATCCCTCTCAAGTCTGCGCGCGGAGCCTTTCACTTCTCCTCACATCCGATAAAGAAGTCTCGAGAAGCTCTCCGTTTCTTCACAACTTTATCCTCCGTGTCAGCATTAACCCGTTTTCCTCAGAGCCCCTCTTTTCTCTCAGCTATAGCTTTGCTTTTGCGGTTAGGGATTTTTAAGTCTTTTTAAGCCCGGAGCTGGAGCTCTGTTAGCGGGCGTTGTGCGGACTCGGAGCCGCGGACCGGTCGACTTCTCCCCCGGCAGAGAGTGGTGAAAACAGTCGGTAAGTTTCGTGTCCTTACCATCGGAGGAATAAAAGAATAAAAGTACTTTTTCTACAGCAACGCTTGGTAAGAGAATTAAACAGAGTTTGTTTAAACAGATGTTATAGTTGGAGAAAGTTTGGACTCAGAAACTTTATTATTGTTTTCTTCAGGGCTTAGAGTTAAATTCCATCTCCTCGCGCCAGTGGTTCCCAATGTTTTTGCCTCAAAATGAAGTGTACCGGTCATATGGACATGTGTTGTGGACAATTCTACCGGTCAGGGCCGGATTTAGCCATTTTGGGGGCCCTATGCACACCCAGACATGGACCCAGATGGGAATATTTTCAGGGATGTAGCTATAACTATGTGGGCTAAAAGAACATTGAGATTTTTCACAAGCTTTGGCTATTGCAATTTCGGCAAACGGTAGCTTAATTCAGCTTATGTGTGTTGTGTAAATAAATGTAAGCGATGTGATGCAAGTAGCTCTTGGCCACTTTCGTTATTTTAAAGTAACCCTTAGATGAAGACAGGTTGGAGACCCCTGCTTTAAAGGGTAACTTCTGTGTGTTTTTCAAAATGGACCCAATATTTCCATGTTTTATTGTGTCTTAAGTGACTGATGGGAACTAGGGCTGCACGATAGGAGAAAATATGCGATATTAATCGATAAATTAGTTGGAGAATAACAAACTAGTGTCGTGGCATTTTACAGTCTCTCCAGAAAAACGCGATTATGCGATCGCATAATTCAACGCATAATCAGCCAAAGTCTTTTTCATCAAACTGCAGTTTTTGCAAGTTCCCGCAATTTCATCGCATAAAATTGCATAAATATCCCGCATATTCCATCGCATTTCTTTTTATAAAAATGTGCCGCATAATCAAGGATTTTTTTTCCCGCAACTCCGCATTTTTCTGGAAGGACTGATTTTATAGATTTCATACGTAGGTAAACAAAGAGTTCCCACCCCTGACAACATGAGTCAGTGTTGGTACTTGAATGTCTCCGGCCTAAACTGATTCCCAAACACCTGTGTGTTGTCAGAGAGCTTCGCGAATTTCCAAAATAAAAGCATATTAGTCATTCGTTTGAAAGTACCATGTGAGGCACAGCACTGTGTCAACACAGTTCAAAGTGTATCCTCATCTTTCGAAAACACACGCAGGCTAAATTAGAGTCCTCGTTAAGGTCTCAGATGTTGGGGGCAGGTAACTCGATCTAGTATATGTGGTTTGGTGAGGGATGCCGCTCTATAAGCACCGAATGAGTCACTTTGTAGCACAAGGCGCTGCATCAAATGCTCCGCATAAGTGAAAGATATCACATTTGCTACGTCTTTATATGATACAGCCGCTCTCTTCATGCAAAGACGCACTGCAGGAGGTGAATTTGAGTAAATAATCGCACTCCATCTCAGTCATAACTCAGTGAAATCTGAACACAAAGACATGGAACTCGTTGATATAATTCAGTGTGACCTACACTTCCAGATGATGTCATTATCTCCGATGTGCATCGTGGATAAACGCAGATAAATCCGCTTAGAAATCATCGGAAAAAAAACGCTTCAGAACTTGCCTGAGAATCATCGTGTTTTTAAGTTTTTTCCAGTCTCAAAGTAATCCAGCGATAGTTTACTGTACGTCCGTGGATGAACCGCAAACAGGAGCTGCTAATAGTAAATTCTGCATACTTTTTATGGTAACAATTAGTTAAAATGTAGACAAAATATAGGCTAAAAAAAAAATGGGGTTCATAGCATGTTTCGATTAGCTTTTACAGGCTCTCACTCTCCTGATGGCATAATTCTTTCTGAAAATTATGAATGGAGTCTGGTGGAGTTTGGTGATGGTGATTTGGGGGCTGTTTCCTGTTAAACTAAAAGGATCTTACTCTTTAACTAAAAGGTCTATCTCTGTAGGGATCCATCCCATAATGTTGTCACACACTTAGAATAATAATCTGAGTCTGTCAGCGGCAAAAAATTGCACAATTGCCCGTTAACTTGCACTGCAGCTTGTTTTCGTCTCGCTTCAAACTGGACCAGCTTCAAAGATTGCTGTTCCCATCAGTCACTTAGAGACAAAGACACGTAGTTACTCTTTCACTCTCGGACAAGAGAGTGAATAATCCCAAAATGTTAGACTTCTCCTTGTAATTATTCTGCTCCTTTTACAGCTTCATAACCTTTAGTTAGCTACATTAAGTTACAAAAAGGCATCGGCCGGTTACCGCTTTCAAGATATACCGCGGTTTTATAAAAGTCACGGTTTCAAAAAACATTTTCCGTAATACCGTTCCTGTGGATGAGCTGTTTCTTCAGGACTCGTCAAAGACACAGTGCAGTTTAGAAATCCGTCTCCCTGCCAGTGTGCAGTGTGTTGAAACATAAAATATACTGTGTTCAATGCACCCAGACGTTGCAAAATCATAGATGTTTTCAAAAAGTTTCTATATCATAAATTTGGGTTTCTTTCAACCAAATTGTCAAAAGAAATAACGTGGACGGTTCCCTGCAACGCTGTGCGCAAGTAAAACAAATGATCAAGTTCGCTACTTTTTAAAATGAATTTGGGTGTTTTATTCAATAGCATATAGCATTTGAAAAAGGAAAAAAATGATAGAACGTTGAAAAAAGCTTGGAAAACGAAGAAAGTGACCTATATAACGTGGAGAAAAAGTGCCAAAAAACACTGAAAAAAGTGACAAAAATGTGAAAAAACTGAACAAAACGTTGGAAAAAGATAATTTAATTTTACATTTTGACCAGGATCTCATACCGGCCCCATGCCAAGTTACAAATAAGCTGCTTTTTCTATTTGGTTTAAAAATGGGTTTCAAGTTTAGTTCCAGTTAGTTGACAATAAAACGACTAAACATCGGTCTTCCTGAAAGTCAGACGGGGCTGTCCGTGTGCTTTCTGTCAGCCCCGATGACACCCTCTCACCCTCCCTCTCCCCCCCTACAAAGACATGCAGAGTGTCCTGCCAAGAAAACGCAAGGGCAGTGCTCAATGTCGCCCGTTAGACACACTGAATGTACAGCACACAGGCTTACATATGCACGCGGACACATTTCACAAACTGTCTCTCTCTCTCTCTCCGAGAGCTCAGCTTCTTGGAAAGAAATAGTCGGGCGAGAAAGAGACTGAGCAGTGCGTGAGATGGCTGATTTCAACAGTTCAACAGTCTCTCTCTCTCTCTCTTTCTCTCTCTCTTTCTCTCTCTCTCTCTCTCTCTCTCTCTCTCTCTGTCGTATTGTTGTTTGGGGTAAAAAGTTCATTCTTTTATGCTTCTGCTTTACACCCAGTCTATAAATAGCCGGGAGGTTTTTGTGCGCGTGAGGGTGAGCTGGGTAAGAGATTGGTTGTCATCCTGGAAAAGATCAAGCGCAGCATTAAATCACACCTACAGATCCAGCGCACGCACACACACACACACACACACACACACACACACACACACACACACACACACACACACACACACACACACACACACACACACACAGGTACTGATTTTCATTGTTTTATCTAATCGTATCTCAACGTCTCAGTTTGGCCTAAAAATTCCCTTTTTTTTTTTTTTTTATACAGCTACATGCTGAGTGTGCTCGTCTGTGAGCGCTCTAAATTTAAACCGGGCGCTGTCTTTCCTGAAGCGAGGTAGGATCACAGGCAGCGTGACTCAGACTCCAGATATGCGTGTAATGCTCCCCGGCCGGCCGGCCGGCGTGTTGCTGCTCGCTTGCAGACGATCCTCCATAACGTTAATCAAATGTGTTTTTGTTGTGGCAAAAACACATTTACAGTATCTCACAAAAGTGAGTTACACCCCTCACATTTTAGTAAATATGTCATTATATCTTTTAATGGGACAACACTGAAGAAATTACACTTTGCTACAATGTAAAGTATTAAGTGTCCAGCTTGTATAACAGTGTAAATGTGCTGTTCCCTCAAAATAACTCAACACACAGCCATTAATGTCTAAACCGCTGGCAACATAAGTCAGTCCACCCCTATGTTAGATTCCCATAGAGGCAGGCAGATGTTTATTTTTAAAGGCCAGTTATTTCATGGATCCAGGATACTATGCATCCTGATAAAGGTCCCTTGCCCCCCCCCATCATCACATACCCTTCACCATACCCCCACATCATCACATACCCTTCACCATACCCCCCCCCCACATCATCACATACCCTTCACCATACCTAGAGATTGGTTTTGGTTTTATTTCAGTTAGCCTAATAGCTGGTTTGATTTGCATTGAGAGATGATTTTATGGAAAGTTCCCCATGCCAACCTCTAGGTATGGTGAAGGGTATGTGATGGTGTGGGGGCTATTTTAATTCCAAAGGCCAAGGGAACTTTATCAGGATGCATAGTATCCTGGATCTTCAGTGTTGTCCCATTAAAAGATATAATGAAATATTTACTAAAATGTGAGGGGTGTACTCACTTTTGTGAGATATTGTATATTGTGGCTCCGCGTCAGAAGCTTGTCAGTTCATTTTCATTCATTCCTACTGAAAACAGCAAGGAGAGGAGGTGCGTATTACACGGCCTGGTGACTTTTTATGGCTGGTTGTTGTCACTGTTGATTGATTTTTTTTTGGGGGGGGGGGCTCGTTTTCTGGATTAATCGATCGTTTGTTAGTTTTTGTAAGATGATGTCAGAAAGCAGTGGAAAAACACAGTTTCCAGATCACAAAGTGACGTCTTTCCAAATTGTTTGTTTTTGTCCGACCGACAGCGCGAAACCAAATACATAAATAAAGAAATGACTAATCAACTAGAGCACACACGTCAAACTCGAGGCCTGCGGGCCAAAATATGGCCCCTTCTCAAACTGTGAAGCGGCCCGCTGTATCAAGTTAGGTGGACAGTAACTTTTGGCTCGCCTGTAATTTTTGTCGGTGTCTTTGTTCGCTTTTTCCGGCATTTTTTGTCACTTTTGTCAAGTTTTTGTCACTTTTTTTAGTAGGGCAGCTCGATTATGGAAAATATAATCACGATTATTTTATCAATATTGAAATCACGATAATTTAACACGATTAGTCGACTAATCGGTTGTTTTGGTCTTAGTCAACTTAGATTTCTTTAGTCCATTAGTCATGTTTGATGCTTTTTTCATGCTGAATGACTTATTTCCAAGAAACGTACGAGCACATCTCTGGTAAACACAAGAATTAAAGTGGTGCTTTTAGCACGACTCTTTGTGGAGAAACTCAGATTTACAGATCTGTTGATTAAATCAACTAATCGATTAGTCGGTACAATTGAATGAGTGTTATTCGACTAAGAATTTCTTCAATCGAGCACAGCCCTACTGGAATGATTTTACAATTATTGAACTTAAAAAAACAGTGGAAAAAGTTAAATAAATCAACTGTTAAAAAAAAAAACACAGCTGTGAAATTTGCCTCAATACTTTTCCTATTTAAAACAAAACGTAATGAGCTAAATAATTGTTTTTCTCGATTATTCTGTTTTTATTATCATTGGGAGCGGAAATCATAATCACGATTTACATTTCGATTAATTGCACAGCCCTATTTTTTAGCAAATTATCTTAGTCATTAGTCTTGTATTAGTCTATAGGTCTTGTATCAGTCTATAGGTCCTGTATCAGTCTATAGGTCTTGTATTAGTCTATAGGTCCTGTATTAGTCTATAGGTCCTGTATTAGTCTATAGGTCTTGTATCAGTCTATAGGTCTTGTATTAGTCTATAGGTCTTGTAAGACTATAGGTCTTGTATTAGTCTATAGGTCTTGTAAGACTATAGGTCTTGTATTAGTCTATAGGTCTTGTAAGACTATAGGTCTTGTATTAGTCTATAGGTCTTGTATTAGTCTATAGGTCTTGTATTAGTCTATATGTCTTGTATTAGTCTATAGGTCTTGTATTAGTCTATAAGTCTTGTATTAGTCTATAGGTCTTGTATTAGTCTATAGGTCTTGTATTAGTCTATAGGTCTTGTATTAGTCTATAGGTCTTGTATTAGTCTATAGGTCTTGTATTAGTCTATAGGTCTTGTATTAGTCTATAAGTCTTGTATTAGTCTATAGGTCCTGTATCATTCTATAGGTCTTGTATTAGTCTATAGGTCTTGTATTAGTCTATATGTCTTGTATTAGTCTATAGGTCTTGTATTAGTCTATATGTCTTGTATTAGTCTATAGGTCTTGTATTAGTCTATAGGTCTTGTATTAGTCTATAGGTCCTGTATTAGTCTATAGGTCCTGTATTAGTCTATAAGTCTTGTATTAGTCTATATGTCTTGTATTAGTCTATAGGTCTTGTATTAGTCTATAGGTCTTGTATTAGTCTATAGGTCTTGTATTAGTCTATAGGTCTTGTATTAGTCTATAGGTCTTGTATTAGTCTATAGGTCTTGTATTAGTCTATAGGTCTTGTATTAGTCTATAGGTCCTGTATTAGTCTATAGGTCCTGTATTAGTCTATAGGTCTTGTATTAGTCTATAGGTCTTGTATTAGTCTATAGGTCTTGTATTAGTCTATAGGTCCTGTATTAGTCTATAGGTCCTGTATTAGTCTATAGGTCTTGTATTAGTCTATAGGTCTTGTATTAGTCTATAGGTCTTGTATTAGTCTATATGTGTTGTTTTAGTCTATAGGTCCTGTATCAGTCTATAGGTCTTGTATTAGTCTATAGGTCTTGTATTAGTCTATAGGTCCTGTATTAGTATATAGGTCTTGTATTAGTCTATAGGTCTTGTATTAGTCTATATGTCTTGTATTAGTCTATATGTCTTGTATTAGTCTATAGGTCTTGTATTAGTCTATATGTCTTGTATTAGTCTATAGGTCTTGTATTAGTCTATAGGTCTTGTATTAGTCTATAGGTCTTGTATTAGTCTATATGTCTTGTATCAGTCTATAGGTCCTGTATCAGTCTATAGGTCTTGTATTAGTCTATAGGTCTTGTATTAGTCTATATGTGTTGTTTTAGTCTATAGGTCCTGTATTAGTCTATAGGTCTTGTATTAGTCTATAGGTCTTGTATTAGTCTATATGTCTTGTATTAGTCTATAGGTCTTGTATTAGTCTATATGTGTTGTTTTAGTCTATAGGTCCTGTATTAGTCTATAGGTCTTGTATTAGTCTATAGGTCTTGTATTAGTCTATATGTCTTGTATCAGTCTATAGGTCTTGTATTAGTCTATAAGTCTTGTATTAGTCTATATGTCTTGTATCAGTCTATAGGTCTTGTATTAGTCTATATGTCTTGTATTAGTCTATAGGTCTTGTATTAGTCTATAGGTCTTGTATTAGTCTATAGGTCTTGTATTAGTCTATATGTCTTGTATTAGTCTATAGGTCTTGTATTAGTCTATATGTGTTGTATTAGTCTATATGTGTTGTTTTAGTCTATAGGTCTTGTATTAGTCTATATGTGTTGTTTTAGTCTATAGGTCCTGTATTAGTCTATATGTCTTGTATTAGTCTATATGTCTTGTATTAGTCTATAGGTCTTGTATTAGTCTATAGGTCCTGTATTAGTCTATAGGTCTTGTATTAGTATATAGGTCTTGTATTAGTCTATATGTCTTGTATCAGTCTATAGGTCTTGTATTAGTCTATATGTCTTGTTTTAGTCTATATGTCTTGTATTAGTCTATAGGTCTTGTATTAGTCTATATGTGTTGTTTTAGTCTATAGGTCCTGTATTAGTCTATAGGTCTTGTATTAGTCTATAGGTCTTGTATAAGTCTATAAGTCTTGTATTAGTCTATAGGTCTTGTATTAGTCTATAGGTCTTGTATTAGTCTATAGGTCTTGTATAAGTCTATAAGTCTTGTATTAGTCTATAGGTCTTGTATTAGTCTATAAGTCTTGTATTAGTCTATATGTCTTGTATCAGTCTATAGGTCCTGTATCAGTCTATAGGTCTTGTATTAGTCTATATGTGTTGTTTTAGTCTATAGGTCCTGTATCAGTCTATAGGTCCTGTATCAGTCTATAGGTCTTGTATCAGTCTATAGGTCTTGTATTAGTCTATAGGTCTTGTTTTAGTCTATAGGTCCGTATATGGTTGTATAAGTCTATAGGTCTTGTATTAGTTCTAGGTCTTGTATTAGTCTAAGTCTTGTATTAGTCTATATGTCTTGTATTTATGGTCCTGTATCAGTCTATAGGTCTTGTATTAGTCTATATGTGTTTTTTAGTCTATAGGTCCTGTATCAGTCTATAGGTCCTGTATCAGTCTATAGGTCTTGTATCAGTCTATAGGTCTTGTATTAGTCTATAGGTCTTGTTTTAGTCTATAGGTCTTGTATTAGTCTATAGGTCTTGTTTTAGTCTATAGGTCTTGTATTAGTCTATAGGTCTTGTATCAGCCTATAGGTTGAGCCCTAATATTTTTCACAATTTTTCAACATTTTATATATCCAAATTTTGTTTTTAAACCGTGTATTTATTGACATTTTTGTACATTTTACAGACAAAAACAGTACAAGGCACATAACATAAAACATAAAACAGACCAAGGAGCAAATGTAGCAGCTGTAGTATCCACAGTCATAAGTCCATACATCCATAGGTGTATGCTTACATGAAAAACATATGGCACACTTATAGATCCAATTTTAAATGATAATGAGGAACAGCTTGTTTGTTGCCACACCTGTCTGATAGAGTACAAATCTGACGATGGTGATCAAGAGATGAGGCAGAACAGCAACATTAGAAGAACTGTGTGACGTTACAGTAGCGCCGCAGACATTTTTCTCCCTTTTGTGTTCGGAAGAGCACACCTTTTGTCATCCTCCTACGTCTTCACGAATTCCAATTTCATTCTCCATTTCCTCCCGTGTGCCTCAGGGCCGCCTCCTGAAAAGTGTGCGCGTCCTTTTCTCTTTCTTCACCTGCTGTGATGACGGAGGCAAGCTGTCAAGAATCATTTTTTTTTTTTTTTTTTTTTTTTTTTTTTTTTTTTTTTTTTTTTTTTTTTTTTGTTGTGTGTGTGTGTGGTTGGGGGGGGTGAGTGTGCTTTTTTTCCCGTATGTCTCTTTGTATGTGTGTGTGTCTCTCAGCGTGTGTGAACATCCAGTTAACTCAGCGACCCAAGCTCTTAAGCTGCACCTCAGGGCTCACATGGCACACACACACACACACACACACACACACACACACACACACACACACACACACACACTGCGTGTTCTGATTGTCCTGCACGGGTCAACCCTTAATCTGTTGGTACAACACACACTTTCCTCTGTTTCATGCCCTGTGGTACAAGAGATTTGTTGACTCCTAATAGAGAAGATCACTTTCCTGTTGGGCGTAAATATGTATATGTATATCAGTGTAAGTGGGCGCTATATTTAGAGTGTTTTCACTGCTTTACCTGGCTGTCAGAAAGCCCGTTACGACATGGAAATGAAGCTGTTATCTCCGCTCTCTTCAAAGCCACCAGACTACTTTTGATAAAAAACGGTAATTTTTACCTCGCAGAACACGGGAGTTGCTGCTCTTCTGCTGCCTCCATCGGTTAGTTTAGTTTAGTTTAGTTTAGTTAGTTGGTTAGTTTTCATTGTTCCTAACCCTTTAAAAAAAAACCCACCAAAGTCATGTAAGGCTGCAACGTATAACTACGTCAATCATTTTCTGGATGATGTCCTCAAATGTCTCGTTCTGTCCACAACTCAAAGATATTCAGTTTACTGTGACAGAGGAGAGAAGACACTAGAACAGTATTCACATTTATGGAGCTAGAATCAGAGAAGTTTTATCAAATAAATCATGAAAAATGACGAGCCGATTTATCGATGATCAAAGTTGGAGATTTATTTAATAGTTGACAGCTAATCGATTATTCTTTGCAGCTCTTAAGTCACACAATAACACTAACTAACTAACCGACGGAGGCAGCAGTAGAGCAGCAACTCCTGTGTCCTGCGAGGTAAAATTACTGTTTTTGTCAAAGGAGTCTGGTGGCCTAAGCCTAACTTTAAGATTACCAACCATTTACCAAAATACAGAACAGTCTTCATTAACTTACTCGAAAGATTTACCTTATTAGCCTACATCTTACTACTTAGTCATTACTGGACTCCTTAATTAGTGTCTTTATCTTATGTTGCTTAACTACCTCCAACAATTTAGCTAATACAGGCCCTGAACTGATCCTTTAACCCAACCTACCTACTTACTTGCCCAAAACCTAGCCCTGTTATAGTCTCTGGTGGCTTTGGAAGAGCAGAGATACGCTAGTTTCACTCATCTGTCTACAGGGCTCAGAAATGTTTTACATGGTGTGTTCAGGGGACGGCTAGCGAATGGTGAGGACAGTGAGGAGATGTGCTCGCAGCAGCAGCAGCAGCAGCAGTAGTAGCAGCAGCAGCAGCAGTAGCAGCAGCAGCAGCAGCAGTAGCAGTAGTAGTAGCAGTAGTAGCAGCAGCAGTAGTAGCAGCAGCAGCAGCAGCAGCAGCAGCAGCAGCAGTAGCAGTAGTAGTAGCAGTAGTAGCAGCAGCAGCAGCAGCAGCAGCAGTAGCAGTAGCAGTAGCAGCAGCAGTAGCAGTAGTAGCAGCAGTAGCAGTAGCAGCAGCAGCAGTAGCAGCAGCGCAGCAGCCAGCAGTAACGGTAGCGGTAGTAGCAGCGGGTAGCGGTAGCGTAGCTAGTAGCAGCGGCGGTAACGGTAGCGTAGTAGCAGCAGCAGCAGTAGCAGCAGCAGCAGCAGCAGTAGCAGTAGCAGCAGCAGCAGCAGCAGTAGTAGCAGCAGCAGCAGCAGTAGTAGCAGCAGCAGTAGTAGCAGTAGTAGCAGCAGCAGCAGCAGCAGTAGCAGCAGCAGCAGCAGTAGCAGTAGTAGCAGTAGTAGTAGCAGCAGCAGTAGCAGTAGTAGCAGCAGCAGTAGTAGCAGCAGTAGCAGCAGCAGCAGCAGTAGCAGCAGTAGCAGCAGCAGTAGTAGCAGCAGCAGCAGCAGTAGTAGCAGCAGCAGCAGCAGTAGCAGCAGTAGCAGTAGCAGCAGTAGCAGCAGCAGTAGTAGTAGTAGTAGTAGCAGTAGTAGTAGCAGCAGCAGCAGCAGTAGCAGCAGCAGTAGTAGTAGTAGTAGTAGCGGAGTAGTTAGGGCGTAGCGGTAGCAGCAGGTAGTAGCGGTAGTTAGCGCGCGTAGTAGCGGCAGGGTAGCGGTAGCGGCAGCGGTAAGTAGTAGTAGTAGCAGCAGCGGTAGCGGTAGCAGCAGCAGTGGTAGTAGTAGTAGCAGCAGCAGCAGTAGTGGTAGCAGCAGCGGTAGCGGTAGTAGCAACGTACTTGGCGCAGCGGTAGCGCAGCGGTGGTAGTGGTAGTAGTGGCAGCAGCAGTGGCAGCAGTAGCAGCAGCGGCAGCAGCAGCGGTAGTAGTAGCAGCAGCGTAGCGGTAGCAGCGGTAGTGAGTGGTAGTGGCAGCAGCAGCGGTAGTAGTAAACGCAGCGAGTAGCGGTAGTAGCGGTAGCGTAGTGGCAGTGGTAGCGGTAGTGGCAGCGCCGGTAGTAGTAGCAGCAGCGGTAGTAGTAGCAGCAGCGGTAGTGGTGAGTAGTAGCGGCAGCAGCGGTAGTAGTACGCAGCGTGCAGTGGTAGCGTAGCGTGGTAGCGGTAGTAGCGGTGGTAGCGGTAGTAGTAGGCAGCGTAGCGGTAGTAGAGTGGTAGCGGCGCGTAGCAGAGTGAGTAGCGGCGAAGCTAGGTAGTAGTGGCAGACGGTAGAGTGGCACGGTAGTGGTGGTAGTAGCAGCGCGGTAGTAGTAGCGCACGCGTAGCGGTGGTAGCGTAGCAGTGGTAGCGGTGGTAGCGGTAGTGGAGCGAGCAGCCCGTGACGTAATGCTTAGCAGCAACAGTAAGTGTAGGCACAAATTGAGTAGTGCTAAATGCTTAACAGCAACAGTAGTGTAACATGACAACAGTAACAGTTGTAAAGTATGAAGTAGTAACATATAGCAGTGTAGTAGCGAGTAGTAGCAATCGTAACTAGAGTAACGCTTAGTAAATGCTTAACAGTAACAACAATGGCTAGTAACAACAACAGTAGTATGAAAGTAGCGTCAACAGTAAGTGAAGTAAATGGGGCTTATTAGTAGCGCCGTAATTAACAGTCAACAGTAAAGTAACGCTTAACGTAACAGTATGTAACTGAAAGCAACGTAAATTAGCAGTAATGGTATCAGTATGCTTAACAGTAGCTTAACAGCAGCAGTATGTAATGTGCTCGTAAATGGCAACGTAATTAATAGTAGCAATAGTAACGACACAGTAGTAGTATAACCAGCAACAATGCTTAGTGGCAACAGCAGTAGTAGCAGTAACAGCAACAATGAAGTAACAGTAAACAAGTAAAATGCTTAACAACAATGAAAGTAAAGTAACAGAAAGTAACAACAACAGTAATGTAACAACAACAGTATTAGCGTAACAGAAAGTAACGAGAAATTAACAGTAAAATGCCAGTAGCAATGCTTAGCAACAAAGTAAAGTAACCGAAAGTAAAGTAGCAGTAATTAACGATAACTTGCTTAACAATGAAATGCAGCAATGCTTAACAACAATGAAAGTAGTAAAGAAAATTAACAACAACGAAATAAAATAACGAAGTAAAAAATAACAGTAATTGCTTAGCAACAGTAAAGTAAAAAGTAATTGAAATGCTTAGCAGCAACGAAGTAACAGTAAGTAAGTAGTAAACGAAATGAAAATGCCAGTAACAGCAGTAAGTAGTAACAGTAGCAACAACAACAACAGTAGTATAACAACAGTAAATAACAACAACAAAGTAGTAGCAATGCTTAGCAACAATGTAATCAATAGTAACAGTAACAACAACAACAACAGTAACAGTAACAACAACAACAGCAACAATGAAATAGTAATGAAAGTAGTAGTAAAATAGTACTTAGTAGTAACGAAATGCTGCTTAATAGTAAATGCCAATGTAACAACAGTAGTAAGTAATAACAACGGTAAGTAACGAAATGAAAAGTAACAGTAAAATAGCAACAGTAATGCTTAACAACAGTAACAATGCTTAACCTTATGAAACGAAATAGCCGTAAAATAGTAAATGAAAATGCAATTAACAACAGTAAAGTAGTAACAGTAACTTAACAACCTTAACCAACAGCAACAGTAATAACAACAATATTAACAACAATGTAGCAATGCTTAACAACAACAACAACAGTAACAGTAGTAAAGTAACAATGCTTAACAACAGCAACAATGCAACAATGTAGCAACAACAACAACAACAGTAACAGTAAATTAATGAAACAACAGCAACAATGTAGTAATAGTAACTTATTAACAACAACAACAACAGTAAAGTAATGTAATGCTTAGCAACAGTAACAGTAGTAGTAGTAAAATGGTAGCAGTATGCCCTTAACCGCAGTGAAACAGACGAACATTCAAACCTTCTGTCGTGCAAAGCGATTTTGCATTACTTTATGATACTAATTAAATAGGAATTCCGCCAGGTTTTGTTTGAGCTTTTGTTCCGCCAATCTTTGGCGTTTTAACCGCCACCTCTTCAAGAGGTGTGACGAGAATCCGAAAAACCATTCATCCTCTTCCTGCGAAAATATTATTATTAATGAAGTGAAGTAATTGATACAATATTGGTAATGAAGTGTGGTATTAATATGAAAGTAATGTGTGTGTAATGAAGAACCGAAGGAACAGAGAGTGTGTAAAGAATTATTATTATTATTAATTATTAGTGTTTAGAACAAGAAGTGTGTCGAAGTTAATGAAAGTGGTAGTAGTAATGTGTTTGAAGTGTGATGAGGTATAATGTGTTTAAGAAGTGTGGTATTAATTGTGGTGTGTGGTAATGTAAGGGATTAAAAGGCAGAAGAGAAGTGTAAGAGAGAAAGAGTGTAAGAGTGTGTGTAAAGAAGAGAAGTGTAAAGAGTCATAAGAGAAATCATTTAAGAAGAGAAGTGTAAGAGAGAAGAGTGTAAAGAAGAGAATTAATGTAGAGAGAAGCAGAGAAAGTGTTTGAGAGAAGTGTGTGTGTCTATTAATGTAGGAAATGAGAAAGTGTAAGAAGTGTGAGAAAGGGAGTGTGTGGAGAGAGTGTAAAGAAGAGAGAAGTGTGAGAAGAAGAGTGTTTAGAGAGATATGAGAAGAGAGAGTGTAAAGAAGAGAGTGTGTGTGAGAGTGTTTGAAAGTGTTTAAGAAGAGAGTGTAATGTCTAATGTGTGAAGGCAGAGAGAGAGAAAGTGTGAGAGAGTGTAAGAAGAGAAGTGTGTGTGTCTGTGTGTGAAGCAAAAGGGAGAGAGTGTGAGAGAGAGTGTAGAGAGAGAGTGTGTGTGTCTGTGTGTGTAAAGGAAGCAGAGACACAGTGTGAACTAGAATGATACATTTAATCCTCATGATTGTGTTCCTGTTTGTGTCTTTTTGTAGGAGACAACAGTTTAGGATTGAAAAATTGTGATAAAAGAAGTGAAACAGAAAGTGAGCAATTAAAAGAGTAGAGCAGTAAAAGTGGCGGTCAATGAAGAA
Organism: Perca fluviatilis; assembly: GCF_010015445.1. Lineage (NCBI taxonomy): Eukaryota > Metazoa > Chordata > Actinopteri > Perciformes > Percidae > Perca > Perca fluviatilis. Next base: position 31,523,460 of record NC_053128.1, on the reverse strand, counting down.
CGGAGGAACACAGAAGAGCGTTTAAGAGGTGCAAAACAAAGATGGGGAAAAGATTAAGATAGCCACGGATTATAGACCGACGGGTGAACTGCGTA
>NC_053128.1:31463365-31513365 GCF_010015445.1 Perca fluviatilis | reverse complement strand
TGTTACTTCTCCTTACATTACATTACTAAGCCATGTTACCTGACCTGTTACTCTCCTATATTACATAACTGCTTCATGTTACCTGACCTTGTTACCTCCTTACATTACATAACTACGTCATGTTACCTCGGATATGTTACCTCCTTACATTACATTACTTCAAGCTTCATGTTACCTGACATAGCACTCCTTATATTACATTACTAAGCTCATGTTACCTGACCTGTTACTCCTTATATTACATTACTAAGCCATGTTACCTTGACCTTGTTACTCTCCTCTTACATTACATAACTAAGCTTCATGTTACCTTGACCTGTTACTCTCCTTATATTACATTACTTAAGCCATGTTACCTGACATGTTACCTCCTTATATTAATACTAAGCCATGTTACCTACCTGTTACTCTCTTTACATATATCATTTAAGCCATGTTACCTGGACCTGTTACTCTCCTTATATTACATAACTGCTTATATCACCTTGACATGTTACTTCCTCCTTATATTATATTACTTCAGTTGCTACCTGACAGCATTCTTACATTACATTACTAAGCTTCATCTTACCTGACCTTGTTACTTCCTCCTTACATTACATTACTAAGCTTCATGTTACCTGACCTGTTACTCTTACATTACATTACTAAGCTGTACATACCTGACATGTTACTCTCCTTACATTACATTACTAAGCCATGTTACCTGACCTGTTACTCTCCTTACATTACATTACTAAGCCATGTTACCTGACCTGTTACTCTCCTACATTACATAACTAAGCCATGTTACCTGACCTGTTACTCCTTACATTACATAACTAAGCTCATGCTACCTGACATGTTACTCTCCTTACATTACATATACTAGCTTCATGTTACCTGACATGTTACTCTCCTTATATTACATTACTAAGCCATGTTACCTTGACATGTTACTCCTTATATTAACATTACTAAGCCATGTTCACCTGACCTTGTTACTCTCTCCTTATATTACATTACTAAGCTTCATGTTACCTGGACCTGTTACTCCTTACATTACATTACTAAAGCCATGTTACCTGACATGTTACTCTCCTTATATTACATTACTAAGCTTCATGTTACCTGACCTTGTTACTCTCCTTATATTACATTACTAAGCCATGTTACCTGACCTGTTACTCTCCTTACATTACATTACTAAGCCATGTTACCTTGACCTGTTACTCCTCTTATATTACATTAAGCCATGTTACCTGACCTTGTTACTCTTACATTACATTACTAAGCCATGTTACCTGACTTGTTACTCTCCTTACATTACATTACTAAGCCATGTTACCTGACCTGTTACTCTCCTTACATTACATTACTGCTTCATGTTACCTGACATGTTACCTCCTTATATTACATTACTAAGCCATGTTACTTGACCTGTTACTCTCCTTATATACATTACTAAGCTCATGTTACCTGACCTGTTACTTCCTCCTATATTACATAACTAAGCTTCTCATGTTACCTTAACATGTTACCTCCTTATATTACATTACTTCAAGCCATGTTACCTGACATGCCACTCTCCTATATTACATTACTGCTTCATGTTACCTGACATGTTACTCCTCCTTATATTACATAATCCACTTCATGTTACCTGACATATACATTCTTACATTACATTACGCTTCATGTTACCTGACATGTTACTTCCCTCTATTACATTACTAAGCCATGTTACCTGACATGTTGCTCCTCCTTATATTACATAACTGCTTAAGCTACCTGACATGTTACTCTCCTTATTACATTACTAAGCCATGTTACCTGACATACTTCTCTATATTACATTACTAAGCCATGTTACCTGACCTGTATCCTCCTTATATTACATAACTAAGCCATGTTACCTTGACCTTGTTACTCCTCTTATATTACATTACTAAGCTTCATGTTACCTGACATACATTTCCCTTATATTACATAACTGCTTCATGTTACCTTGACCTTGTTACTTCCTCCTTATATTACATAACTAAGCTTCATGTTACCTGACATGCTACTCCTTATATTACATAACTAAGCTTCATGTTACCTTGACATGTTACTCCTTACATTACATTACTGCTTCATGCTACCTGACATGTTACTCCTTACATTACATTACTGTGCCATGTTACCTGACCTTGTTACTCTCCTTATATTACATAACTAAGCTTCATGTTACCTGACAATGTTACCTCCTATATTAATTACTGCTACAAGCACCAAATGTACTCTCTTATAACATAACTGCTCATGCCACCTGACATTTACCTTATATTACATTACTAAGCCATGTTACCTTGACATGTTACTCTCCTTATATTACATTAACAAGCCATGTTACCTTACCTGTTACTCCTTAATACATTACTAAGCCATGTTACCTGACATGTTACTTCCTCCTATATTACATTACTAAGCCATGTTACCTACATGTGCTCTTATATACAATCCAGCAGCTACCTGACATACACTTCCTACAACAGCCTGACCAAAAAAAAGCAAAAAAAATCAATAGCCCACACTAAGCCATGCCTTGACCCAAATAACTAGCTTATGTTACCTATACACTCCTATAACTACTAAGCCTGTACCTTACTGTACTCCTAAACTACGGTGTACCTGACCTTGTTACTCCCTATATTACATTACTTAGCTACAGTTACCTTGACATGTTACTCCTCTAATTACAACTAAGCAACACAGACCCTAACAGCAGCACTTGCTGTTAACTTCTCTCTTATATTACATTACTGCTTTCATGTTACCTGACATGTTACTCTCCCTATATTACATTACTGCTTCATGTTACCTGACATGTTACTCTCCTTACATTACATTACTAGCGCATCTGGACATGCTACTCTTACATTACATTACTAAACCGGACCTCTACATTACGGCTTCATGTTACCTGACTTGTTACCTCCTTACATTACATACTAAGCCATGTTGACATGTTACCTCCTACATTACTTATACACCGACAACCTAATACATTACTAAGCCATGTTACCTGACCTGTTACTCTCCTTACATTACATACTCCTGCCTACCTGACATGTTACTCTCCTTATATTACACTACTTAGCTTCATGTTACCTGACATGTTACTCTCCTTATATTACATTACTAGCTTCATGTCACCTGACCTGTTACTCCTTATATTACATAACTAGCTTCATGTTACCTGACATGTTACTCCTTATATTACATTACTAAGCCATGTTACCTTGACCTGTTACCTCCTTATATTACATTACTAAGCTTCATGTTACCTGACATGATACTTCTTATACATTACTAAGCTTCATGTTACCTGACATGTTACTCTCCTTATATTACATTACTACGCTTCATGTTACCTTGACATGTTACTTCCTCCTTATATTACATAACTAAGCCATGTTACCTGACCTTGTTACCTTTTTATATTACATAACTAGCTTGTTACCTGACATGTTACTCTCCTTATATTACATTACTAAGCCATGTTACCTGACATGTTGTTCCTTATATTACATAACTAATTGCTTCATGTTACCTGACCTTGTTACTCTCCTTATATTACATCACTAAGCCATGTTACCTGGACCTGTTACTCTTATATTACATCACTAGCCATGTTACCTGACCTGTTACTCCTTATATTACATATTACTAAGCCATGTTACCTGACCTTGTTACTCTCCTTATATTACATTACTGCCAAGTTACCTGACCTTGTTACTCTCCTTATATTACATTACTAAGCTCATGTTACCTGACCTGTTACTCTCCTTATTACATTACTAAGCTCATGTTACCTGACCTGTTACTCTCCTTATATTACATTACTAAGCCATGTTACCTGACCTGTTACTCTCCTTATATTACATTACTAAGCCATGTTACCTGACCTGTTACTCTCCTTATATTACATTACTAAGCCATGTTACCTGACCTGTTACTCTCCTTATATTACATTACTAAGCCATGTTACCATGCCGATGTTTGCTGTCCTGTGTGCAGACGCTGCGTAAAAAGGGTTTAAACGGCTGCGACAGCCCCGACATCGAGGCCGAAGACTCTGCCGGCCAGAGCCCCGAGTCAGACGACAAATACCGAAAAATCAACGAAGACATCGACCTCATGCTCAACAGACAGAGAATCTGCGTAAGTTCAGAATCAGCTGTCAGCTAAGGCGACTTTTACATTGTTATGTTTCGGTTTAGAAAGGAATATCTTCTGCTACGTTTCCCCCTCTCATTCCCCCTGCTCTGGTGTCCCTCCCTCTCTCATCTCATCCCCTGCTCTGGCGTTTCCCCCGTCTCATCTCATTCCCCCTGCTCTGGTGTTTCCCCCTCTTATCTCATTCCCCCTGCTCTGACATTTCCCCTCTCATTCCTCCTGCTCTGGCGTTCCCCCCCTCTCATCTCATTCCCCCTACTCTGGCGTTTCCCCCTCTTATCTCATTCCCCCTGCTCTGACCTTTCCCCTCTCATTCCCCCTGCTCGACATTCCCCCTCTCATTCCCCCTGCTCTGGCATTTCATTCCCCCATCCTCTCCATGCTCTCCCTCCTTATTCCTCCTGCTCTGGCGTTTCCCCCTCTCATTCCCCCTGCTCTGGCGTTTCCCCCTCTCTATCTCCCGCGCTCCTGCCTCCCTCATTCCCCCTCATGCTTCTCCCTCGTCCTCCTGCTCCTGTCCCCTCCTCATTCCCCCCTGCTCTGGCGTTTCCCCCTCTCATTCCCCCTGCTCTGGCATTTCATTCCCCATCCTCTGGCGTTCTCCCTCTCATTCCTCCTGCTCTGGCGTTTCCCCCATCTCATTCCCCCTGCTCTGGTGTTCCCCCTCTCATCTCATTCCCCCTGCTCGCCCCTCTCATCTCATTCCCCTGCTCTGGTGTTTCCCCCCCTCATTCCCCCTCTGCTCTGACATTTCCCCCCTCTCATTCCCCCTGCTCTGACATTTCCCCATTTTTGGACAGTTTTGGCAGCCTAGGTACAGAAATGCAGTCCATGGGTAAGTGTGTTTCAGTGTGTTTGGGTCATGTGTGAACTCTGCTGTGTTCTCCAGCAGGGCCTGCTTCCCTCCAGCTACGATATGGGGGTCTCCATGCCCAGCAGTAACCCCAGCGGCCTGCTGTACTCACACCCCGGTGTAAACTGTGGTTTAGGGAACCACAACCTGCTGCCCGTCTCTCACTCACACCCCTCCCTGCAGAGAAACAGCATGTCCCCCCAGAGGCCGTCCAGCACCGGAAACGCAGGTATGAACACACCGTATCTCACAAAAGTGAGCACACCCCTCACGTTTTAGTTAATATGTCATTATATCCAGGGTTCAAAATTAACTTTTTCGTCCACCAGCCAAATGACTAGTGAATGTTCATATTTTACCAGCATTTGGCTGGTAGATGGTGCTAATTTTCAACCCTGATTATATCTTTTAATAGGACAACACTGAAGAAATTACACTTTGCTATAATGTAAAGCAGAGGTGTCAAACTCAGTTTCCCAGAGGGCCACACTGGAAACTAAGAATCACATCAAGGGCCAGGCATGTTTAGGTTATTCACATGCTTTTATTTCATCGAATAAGTCAAGGATCTTTTACTGGATTATTGCTTGTTTTGTATAGCCGTCTCACTTACAGTTTGGTCGACATAAAGCCCCCCAAAAAAAGTAACTTAGCCATCAAAGAAAATAAAGCGACAAAAAATTTCGAAAAAAGTAACAAAAACATTGGAAAAAAACGTTGGAAAAAGTGACAAAAACTTCAGAAAAAGTGACAACAACTTCAGAAAAAGTGACAAAAACTTCAGAAAAAGTGACAACAACTTCAGAAAAAGTGACAAAAACTTCAGAAAAAGCGACAAAAACTTCAGAAAAAGTTACAAAAACTTCAGAAAAAAGCAACAAAAACTAGGCGGGCCAAAATGTATTGTGAACCTAAATTGATATGCGGGCCGGATCAAAATCTGCGAGGGGCCGCATTTAGCCCGCGGGCCTCGAGTTTGACACACGTGTGATGTAAAGTATTAAGTGTCCAGCTTGTATAACAGTGTAAATGTGCTGTCCCCTCAAAATAACTCAACACACAGCCATTAATGTCTAAACCGCTGGCAACATAAGTCAGTCCACCCCTATGTTAAATTCCCATAGAGGCAGACAGATGTTTATTTTAAAGGCCAGTTATTTCATGGATCCAGGATACTATGCATCCTGATAAAGTTCCCTTGGCCTTTGGAATTAAATGCACAGTTAAGGCCGATTTATGCTACTGCGTTAAATCGGCCGCGTGGGTACGTACAGTACAGGCCAAAAGTTTGGACACACCTTCTCATTCAATGTGTTTCCTTTTTATTTTCATGACTATTTACATTGTAGATTCTCACTGAAGGCATCAAAACTATGAATGAACACATATGGAATTATGTACTTAACAAAAAAATGAGAAATAACTGAAAACATGTCTTATAGTTTAGATTCTTCAAAGTAGCCACCCTTTGCTTTTTTTGATAACTCTGCAAACCCTTGGTGTTCTCTCAATGAGCTTCATGAGGTAGTCACCTGAAATGGTTTTACCTTCACAGGTGTGCTTTGTCAGGGTTAATTAGTGGAATTATTTCCCTTATTTATAAAAAAGCAAAGGGTGGCTACTTTGAAGAATCTAAAATATAAGACATGTTTTCAGTTATTTCACACTTTTTTGTTAAGTACATAATTCCATATGTGTTCATTCATAGTTTTGATGCCTTCAGTGAGAATCTACAATGTAAATAGTCATGAAAATAAAAAGGAAACGCATTGAATGAGAAGGTGTGTCCAAACTTTTGGCCTGTACTGTATATAGCACATTTCAGTGCTATATAATCCATATATAGCACTATACTATCCCAATAATCCATTCAGGGCTTTTTCCAAATTATTTGTTGCTGTTTTGGAAGTTTTTGTCTCGTTTTTAATGGTTTTGTTGTTGTTCTGAGGTTTCTGCTTCTTTTTTCGAGGATTTTTGGACAATATTTTCTATGTTTTTGTCGCCTTCCACAAGGCGATTTCCAAAGTTTTTTATTTTTTCGTTTTTTTTCAACGTTTGTGTCACTTTTTCTGAGTTTTTTTTTTTTTTTTGACAATATTTTCCTTCCGGGAGGCTTATTTCACTTAGTTTTATTTTTTTTCTTCTAAAAGTTTTGTCAGTTTTCTCAATCCATGCAGACATGTCCCGGGACCTCCCTAGATACTCCTCCCTCCCTAGAAAGCTCTGCGGAGGCAGAACCATAAATCAGCCTTTATGAATCAGATGTCCTATTGCTGGTCTTCTTTCCTTCAGTATTACCTTTTAAACGGAGACATTTTGTGTCTGTAGGTCTGATGGGTTCAGAGCTGACGAGCACCGTGGTCTCCAACGTGGGTAAGACAGTCTGACCGTTACAGAGAGCTGGTTGGGACCAGTTCAACTTCAACATGTTTCTATTCAGCAATAACCCCAAAAAAACCCAAAAAACAAACAGAAAAACTAAAATCACACCTTGCCTAGTCGCTTTCCATGTTCTTTATATATATAAAATTGAATAACACAGGCTAATTCAATGAAAGTAGTGAACTGATTGTTTGTTTAGGCAGCATGGTGGCGCAGTGGTTAGCACTTCTGCCTCACAGTCAGAAGGTTCTGGGTTCAAATCCAAGTCCTTCTGGGTCTTTCTGTGTGCAGTTTGCATGTTTCTTGCGTGGGTTTCCTCCCATCGTAAAGACATGCATGTAACTAATACCGTGTTTACACGTACATGGCTATTTTTGAAAAACTGAGACATTTCCCTTCGTTTGTACCCTTTGTTTACACACAAACGGAGAATTCGGCTCTGAAAACAGAGAATTCGCCTCTGAAAACGGAGAATTCACCTCTGAAAACAGAGAATTCGCCTCTGAAAAGGGAGAATTCGCCTCTGAAAAGGGAGAATTCGCCTCTAAAAATGGAGAATTCGCCTCTTAAAATGGAGAATTTGCCTCTTAAAACGGAGAATTTGCCTCTGAAAACGAGAATTCGCCTCTGAAAACGAGAATTCACCTCTGAAAACGGAGAATTTGCCTCTGAAAACAGAGAATTCACCTCTGAAAACAGAGAATTAGTCTTCCTAAAACCTCCAGCCAGAGTAGAGAGTTTGGAAATCTTCGTTTGCACGTAAACTGAGACAAACGGAGGTTTAGGCAGCCGAGAGAGAGAGAAAGAGGAAGCGATTGGTTGCTGTTTTTGCTATTTTCGGGATTCTGATAACTAACGTGGGCTTGAGCTTCTCGTTTACACCGCCACCTACAGCACGCCAGTGCTCTAAACTAGGGCTGCTCCCTCTTAGTCGATTAGTCGACTAATCGGTCTTAGTCAACTTAGATTTCTTGATGTTTTATGCTTGTTTTCATGCTGAATGACTTATTTCCAAGAAACGTAGGAGCACATCTCTGGTAAACACAAGAATTAAAGTGGTGCTTTTAGCATGACTCTTTGTGGAGAAACTCAGATTTACAGATCTTTCGATTAAATCAACTAATCGATTAGTTGGTACATCTGAATGAGTGTTGGTCGACTAAGAATTTCTTCAATCGAGCACAGCCCTAGTCTAAACGGCATCGACGGCATATATCTACGCTGGTACGTGTAAACGAACACTTTTCTGAAAACTGACAGCTGTGCACGATGTTATTTTTAAAAACGGAGAGGTTGAAATGTCTGTTTATGAAAGTAGCCGGCCACGTGTAAACGTAGCATAGGACTACAGTTGGCTAACACTGGGGCATTTCCAGAAATGTTGATTAATGTGCATTGTCCTAATCAAAATAAACCATTTGACTTGTGGAGAGCATTGTAGGGAACCATCCACGTTTACCTTTTTTTAGTTTGTTGACAATTTTGTAGAGGTAAACCCCAAATTTCTGAAATAGAAACTTTTTGAAAATGGGTCAAATGGACCTTCTTCACAGCAGACATATTGATTTGTCATAGTAGGAAAAGCACAGCTGACATTGATAACCTTAACGATGGCTCAGTTCCATCAAGTGTCCCAGTAAGATATTTCAGTGAGTCAGCATGACCAATACCAGGACCTCTCCTAAGTGGAATGTAGCCATCAGTAATGGTTTAATACCAGGGCCTCTCCTAAGTGGAATGCAGCCACCAGTAATGGTTTAATACCAGGGCCTCTCCTAAGTGGAATGCAGCCATCAGTAATGGTTTAATACCAGGACCTCTCCTAAGTGGAATGCAGCCATCATTAATGGTTTAATACCAGGACCTCTCCTAAGTGGAATGCAGCCATCAGTAATGGTTTAATACCAGGGTCTCTCCTAAGTGGAATGCAGCCATCAGTAATGGTTTAATACCAGGGCCTCTCCTAAGTGGAATGCAGCCATCATTAATGGTTTAATACCAGGGTCTCTCCTAAGTGGAATGCAGCCATCAGTAATGGTTTAATACCAGGGTCTCTCCTAAGTGGAATGCAGCCACCAGTAATGGTTTAATACCAGGGTCTCTCCTAAGTGGAATGCAGCCATCATTAATGGTTTAATACCAGGGTCTCTCCTAAGTGGAATGCAGCCATCAGTAATGGTTTAATACCAGGGTCTCTCCTAAGTGGAATGCAGACATCAGTAATGGTTTAATACCAGGGTCTCTCCTAAGTGGAATGCAGCCATCAGTAATGGTTTAATACCAGGGTCTCTCCTAAGTGGAATGCAGCCATCAGTAATGGTTTAATACCAGGGTCTCTCCTAAGTGGAATGCAGCCATCATTAATGGTTTAATACCAGGGCCTCTCCTAAGTGGAATGCAGCCACCAGTAATGGTTTAATACCAGGGTCTCTCCTAAGTGGAATGCAGCCATCATTAATGGTTTAATACCAGGGTCTCTCCTAAGTGGAATGCAGCCACCAGTAATGGTTTAATACCAGGGTCTCTCCTAAGTGGAATGCAGACATCAGTAATGGTTTAATACCAGGGTCTCTCCTAAGTGGAATGCAGCCATCAGTAATGGTTTAATACCAGGGTCTCTCCCTAAGTGGAATGCAGCCATCAGTAATGGTTTAATACCAGGGTCTCTCCTAAGTGGAATGCAGCCATCATTAATGGTTTAATACCAGGACCTCTCTCAGTGGAATGCAGCCACCAGTAATGGTTTAATACCAGGGTCTCTCCTAAGTGGAATGCAGCCATCAGTAATGGTTTAATACCAGGGTCTCTCCTAAGTGGAAATGCAGCCACCAGTAATGGTTTAATACCAGGACCTCTCCTAAGTGGAATGCAGCCACCAGTAATGGTTTAATACCAGGGTCTCTCTAAGTGGAATGCAGCCACCAGTAATGGTTTAATACCAGGGCCTCTCCTAAGTGGAATGCAGCCATCAGTAATGGTTTAATACCAGGGTCTCTCTAAGTGGAATGCAGCCATCAGTAATGGTTTAATACCAGGGCCTCTCCTAAGTGGAATGCAGCCATCAGTAATGGTTTAATACCAGGGCCTCTCCTAAGTGGAATGCAGCCATCATTAATGGTTTAATACCAGGGTCTCTCTAGTTGGAATGCAGCCATCAGTAATGGTTTAATACCGGACCTCTCCTAAGTGGAATGCAGCCATCATTGTTTTATTTAATACCAGGGTCTCCCTAAGTGGAATGCAGCCATCATTAATGGTTTAATACCAGGGCCTCTCCTAAGTGGAATGCAGCCATCAGTAATGGTTTAATACCAGGGCCTCTCCTAAGTGGAATGCAGCCATCAGTAATGGTTTAATACCAGGACCTCTCCTAAGTGGAATGCAGCCATCAGTAATGGTTTAATACCGCCAGGTCTCTCCTAAGTGGAATGCAGCCATCAGTAATGGTTTAATACCAGGGTCTCTCCTAAGTGGAATGCAGCCATCAGTAATGGTTTAATACCAGGGCCTCTCCTAAGTGGAATGCAGCCATCAGTAATGGTTTAATACCAGGGTCTCCTAAGTGGAATGCAGCCATCAGTAATGGTTTAATACCAGGGCCTCTCCTAAGTGGAATGCAGCCATCATTAATGGTTTAATACCAGGGCCTCCCTAAGTGGAATGCAGCCATCATTAATGGTTTAATACCAGGGTCTCTCCTAAGTGGAATGCAGCCATCATTAATGGTTTAATACCAGGGCTCTCCTAAGTGGAATGCAGCCATCATTAATGGTTTAATACCGGGGTCTCTCCTAAGTGGAATGCAGCCATCAGTAATGGTTTAATACCAGGACCTCCCTAAGTGGAATGCAGCCATCAGTAATGGTTTAATACCAGGGCCTCTCCTAAGTGGAATGCAGCCATCATTAATGGTTTAATACCAGGGCCTCTCCTAAGTGGAATGCAGCCATCATTAATGGTTTAATACCAGACCTCTCCTAAGTGGAATGCAGCCATCAGTAATGGTTTAATACCAGGACCTCTCCTAAGTGGAATGCAGCCATCATTAATGGTTTAATACCAGGACCTCTCCTAAGTGGAATGCAGCCATCAGTAATGGTTTAATACCAGGGCCTCTCCTAAGTGGAATGCAGCCATCATTAATGGTTTAATACCAGGACCTCTCCTAAGTGGAATGCAGCCATCAGTAATGGTTTAATACCAGGGCCTCTCCTAAGTGGAATGCAGCCATCAGTAATGGTTTAATACCAGGACCTCTCCTAAGTGGAATGCAGCCATCATTAATGGTTTAATACCAGGGTCTCTCCTAAGTGGAATGCAGCCATCAGTAATGGTTTAATACCAGGGTCTCTCCTAAGTGGAATGCAGCCATCAGTAATGGTTTTGAATACACCTGTGCTTTTCCTACTATGACATGTCAACATGTCTGTCGTGAAAAAGGTCTATCAGACCCGATGGAAACAGGAGACTTAATCATGAACCTCTCCACCTGTGATTGTCTCCAGGAAACGGCAGCTACGGTAACCACTGCACATCCCCTGGGCTGCTGTCTCCAGCAGGCGTCTCCAAGAACATGCACGAAAAAAGTCCTCCTCCAATGAGCATGAGCCGTAAGCCCGACCTGCGGACGCTGATGCCCCCGGGCTCCAACAAGTGCAACAACATGCCCACCATCGTGAGTGCTGCTTCCGTCTTTACTTCCACGGCATTTCGTTTTATTTTGTCTCTTGATGTCCCCGTGTGGAGACTGATTGTCTCTGTGCTTTAATGCTGCCCTGCAGTGTGAGGACTTTGATCTGATGTTGGTGAGTAATGCTTAAATCTAACAAGAGGTAGACGATACTACCGAGAGCTCATTTCAATACCGTTACTCATTTCTCTTGGAAATGTAGTAGAGTAGAAGTGTTTTTTTATGACATACTATACTATTACTTTTTTAACATACTATCCTGTGTTTTTTTTATGACTTTTTGGACATACTATACTATGACTTTTTTTTATGACTTTTTGGACATACTATACTATGACTTTTTTGGACATACTATACTATGACTTTTTTGGACATACTATACTATGACTTTTTGGACATACTATACTATGACTTTTTGGACATACTATACTATGACTTTTTTATGACTTTTTGGACATACTATACTATGACTTTTTTGGACATACTATACTATGACTTTTTGGACATACTATACTATGACTTTTTGGACATACTATACTATGACTTGGACATACTATACTATGACTTTTTATAGCTTTTTTGGACATACTATACTATGACTTTTTTGGACATACTATACTATGACTTTTTATGGCTTTTTTGGACATACTATACTATGACTTTTTCAACATACTATACTATGACATACTATACTATGACTTTTTGGACATACTATACTATGACTTTTTTATGGCTTTTTCAGACATACTATACTATGACTTTTTTGGACATACTATACTATGACTTTTTATGACTTTTTTGGACATACTATACTATGACTTTTTGGACATACTATACTATGACTTTTTGGACATACTATACTATGACTTTTTTATGACTTTTTGGACATACTATACTATGACTTTTTTGGACATACTATACTATGACTTTTTTATGACTTTTTGGACATACTATACTATGACTTTTTTGGACATACTATACTATGACTTTTTTATGACTTTTTGGAAATACTATACTATGACTTTTTTATGACTTTTTGGAAATACTATACTATGACTTTTTTCGACATACTATACTATGACTTTTTTGGACATACTATACTATGACTTTTTGGACATACTATACTATGACTTTTTGGACATACTATACTATGACTTTTTTATGACTTTTTCGACATACTATACTATGACTTTTTTGGACATACTATAATATAGGGGTGCACCGATCCGATATTAGGATCGGATATCGGCCCCGATATTGCAAAAATAGCTGGATCGGTGGATCGGAAAAATTAACAGATCCACGGGCCGATCCATTTTTTTTTTTTCACACTTCGTTGCAGCACCGGGGCCCCTGTTAACTGCGTACCCTTCTCACTCATGGTAGTAACTTTATAACACAACAATTAATAACCCACAACTAACTATCTTAAAAGGATAAAACACCAAAGCATACAACAATTTGAGACTTAAACAGTTTCTAACACTAATAATTTTACATTTACAAATGTAGCTACACCGCCGAATGGCATGCTGGGTAACATTACATCTGCTAGCCTAGCTAGCCAGGTAGCATAACAGTCTGTTAAGCTGGGAGAGGCTACGGTCGCTACTGCACAAGAACCTAGAAGAAAGTTAGCTAGAGGATGAAGAAAGACCGGAGATACACCAGAACAATGTGCGCCCAAAGAGGAGCCGCCTGTTGTTCCCAAGTTTTTTCTTTCTAACAAATCGGACATAATTTAGCCACGTGTTGCCCGTCGCTTTAACGTTACTGTGCCGTGCTAACGTTACGCTTAACGCGAAAGACCTGTCACTTCAAGCATGCAGCGGAGCAACGTTATGAACGCAATCCACCTCCGGTCCCGCTACAGACCGTTGAGAAAGACGGGTTCGGAGCAATGATTAAAACTCTGGATTTAAGATGTCTTGCCTCGCTGAAATACGTCCGCCAACCTGCTGACGTTATTCAAACAGCGAAGGAGGCTGACAGCGGAGCTACGTTCAGTCACTACAACCACACTCAACAACCTAACTTACCTGTGGCCAAGGTAGTGGTTATACAGTACTAGCTTACAACTATTTAGTTTTGAAAGGGAAACGGTGTTAAAGTTGTTTGTATGTGTAGGCTATTCATTCGATTTGAGTTTATTTTACTACTTTGCAGTTTGCACAATACAAATAGTTTAGCTTCTGTAACTGTGGAGCCAAGCAAACCCTTAATCAAAGCTTTTAGTAAACATGATGACATTAACATGTTTTTGTGATATTCTATGTACTCCTGACAGTATAATAAGCCATTATAAACCTATATAAAGGTGGCCCATTATTGATGGCCCATTATTATGTATTTAAATTTATTTTAAGAAGTTTGATTACATTATATTTTCGATTTGAATGCACAATTGTTTTTTAAATAACAAATAAATAAGAATTCAATACATTACATCTATGTTATTTTGTCTTAGTTAGGAAAGTAATGTTTAGTTAGGAAGGTCTGGTGCCTTTAGTCTCTTTCACATGGTGGAAGGAAGGTATGATGTGGAAGGTATACAGTTTATTATTAATTCATTAACGGTATCGGATCGGTATCGGGTATCGACAGATACACAAAGCCCTGGCATCGGTATCGGGACTGAAAAAGTCGGATCGGTGCACCCCTACTATAATATGACTTTTTTGGACATACTATACTATGACTTTTTTATGACTTTTTGGACATACTATACTATGACCTTTTCCGACATACTATACTATGACTTTTTGGACATACTATACTATGACTTTTTGGACATACTATACTATGACTTTTTTGGACATACTATACTATGACCTTTTTCGACATACTATACTATGACCTTTTTCGACATACTATACTATGACTTTTTCGACATACTATACTATGACTTTTTCGACATACTATACTATGACTTTTTGGACATACTATACTATGACTTTTTTATGACTTTTTGGACATACTATACTATGACTTTTTTGGACATACTATACTATGACCTTTTTCGAAATACTATACTATGACCTTTTTCGACATACTATACTATGACTTTTTCGACATACTATACTATGACTTTTTTCGACATACTATACTATGACTTTTTCGACATACTATACTATGACTTTTTTGGACATACTATACTATTGTCAACATACTATACTATTGTCAACATACTATACTATGACTTTTCTAGTTTTTTGGACATACTATACTATGACTTTTTTGGACATACTATACTATTTTCTACATACTATACTATGACCTTTTTCAACATACTATACTATGACTTTTTCGACATGCTATACTATGACTTTTTTCGTGACATTTTTGGACATACTATACTATGACTTTTTTCGTGACTTTTTTGGACATACTATACTATAACTTTTTTCGACATACTATACTTTTTTCAACATACTATACTATGACTTTTCTAGTTTTTTCGACATACTATACTATGACTTTTTTTGTGACTTTTTCGGACATACTATACTATGACTTTTTTCAGCATACTATACTATGACTTTTTTTAGGACTTTTTTCGACATACTATACTATGACTTTTTTCAGCATACTATACTATGACTTTTTTTAGGACTTTTTTCGACATACTATACTATGACTTTTTTCAGCATACTATACTATGACTTTTTTTGTGACTTTTTCGGACATACTATACTATGACTGTTTTCGACATACTATACTATGACCTTTTTCAACATTCCAGTTTTTTGGACATACTATACTATGACTTTTTTGGACATACTATACTATTTTCAACATACTATACTATGACTTTTCCAGTTTTTTCGACATAATATACTATGACTTTTTTGGACATACTATACTATGACTTTTCCAGTTTTTTCGACATACTATACTATGACTTTTTTGGACATACTATACTATTTTCAACATACTATACTATGACTTTTCCAGTTTTTTCGACATACTATACTATGACCTTTTTATGACTTTTTTGGACATACTATACTATGACCTTTTTCCACATACTATACTATGACTTTTTTGGACACTAATACCATAACTTATGACTTTTTGACATACTATACCATCTAAATACTATTTTTTTTTTTACTATGTTTTTACCTTACTATGACCTTTTTCGACATACTATACTATGACCTTTTCGACATACTATACTCTGACTTTTCTCAACATAATACTACTATGACCCTTTTCGACATACTACTACTATGACCTTTTTCGACATACATACTATGACTTTTTCGACTATACTATACTACCCCTATACATATCCTCTTCTGTTTTCAAACATACTATACTATGACTTTTTGGACATCCTATACTATGACTTTTTGTACTTTTTTGACATACTATACTATACTTTTTTTGTGACATTTTTATCTTTAATACTATGACTTTTTTGGACATACTATACTATGACTTTTTGTATGACTTTTTGGACATACTATACTATGACATTTTTGACATACTATACTATGACTTTTTTGGACATACTATGCTGTGACTTTTTGGACATACTACTATGACTTTTTTATGACTTTTTTGGACATACTCTACTATGACTTTTTTGGACATACTATACTATGACTTTTTTCAGCATACTATACTATGACTGTTTTCAAACATACTATACTATGACTTTTTTGGACATCCTATACTATGACTTTTTTATGACTTTTTTCGACATACTATACTATGACTTTTTTTGTGACATTTTTGGACATACTATACTATGACTTTTTTCAACATACTATACTATGACTTTTTTCAAACATACTATACTATGACTTTTTTGGACATACTATACTATGACCTTTTTGGACATACTATACTATTTTCAACATACTATACTATGACTTTTTTATGACTTTTTTGGACACACTATACTATGACTTTTTTGGACATACTATACTATTTTCAACATACTATACTATGACTTTTTTATGACTTTTTTGGACACACTGTACTATTTTCAACATACTATACTATGACCTTTTTCGACATACTATACTATGACTTTTTTGGACATACTATACTATGACTTTTTCGACATACTATACTATGACCTTTTTATGACTTTTTCGACATACTATACTATGACCTTTTTCGACATACTATACTATGACTTTTTTTGGACAGACTATACAATGACTTTTTTATGACTTTTTTGGACATACTATACTATGACTTTTTCAACATACTATACTATGACTTTTTTGGACATACTATACTATTGTCAACATACTATACTATGACTTTTCTAGTTTTTTGGACATACTATACTATGACTTTTTTGGACATACTATACTATTGTCAACATACTATACTATGACTTTCTAGTTTTTTGGACATACTATACTATGACCTTTTTCAACATACTATACTATGACTTTTTCGACATACTATACTATGACTTTTTTCGTGACATTTTTGGACATACTATACTATGACTTTTTTCGTGACTTTTTTGGACATACTATACTATGACTTTTTATGACTTTTTTGGACATACTATACTATGACTTTTTTGGACATACTATACTATGACTTTTTTCGACATACTATACTATGACATTTTTGGACATACTTTACTATGACTTTTTCAACATACTATAATTTTTGAACATACTATGACTTTTATGATGTTTTTCGACATACTACTTTTTAGACTATGCCTTTTTATGACTATTTTTCGACATACTTTAACTGTATTACTTTTCATTAGATTGTTATTTTATACTTAATGGCTGAAGAACCATGACAATTAACGAGAGGCGACACAAAAAGTTACTTTAAAGAAACCATTCTTTTATTTAAAATACAACAACAGATGTCAAGACATTAAAAGGTTTGACAGTCACTAGTGCCAGCATGTATGCATGAGTGAAAGAATAGCGAGTGGAAAAACAAAGGATGGGGAGCATTGTTTCCACTTTCTCTCTTCCCATCATGGAACAAGTGAGTTGTGCTCTTATAGTACTGGGAAGACACAAGGACGACCTGACCACACCTACTGGCATCTGCAACACAAAGAAAAAGACAAGCAGTTAAAAGAGGGGTCATCACATTATACTATATCAGACAGTTTCAATTAGTCATAAAAAACAACAACATAGTATAGTATGTCGAAAAAAGTCTTAGTATAGCATGTCAAAAAAAAGGTAAAGAATGAAATATAATACATACTTTAAAAGGTGCCCTACCATACAAAACCATTTTTACTTGCATTTTTTTGAATTATGTCAGGTCCATATGTGTTTGTGTTATGTTGTGAATATGAAAATGAACTGCTACCTCCTCTGTCAGCTCTAAACACTGAACAGAAATAAGCAGAGAAATCAGACCAATCACAGATCTGGTCAGTCTGACATCATGTTGCCTGAGCTCATTACTATTCATGAGCTTGCCCAGTTGGGCTGGGTAAAGGATGCTGTTAGCCAATCAGATTAGAAACAGCTTAGCTTGTTGAATATTAATGAGAACTGGCAGAAATCGAGCTGAGTCTTCCTGCAGGCTTTCTATACCACGCTACAATGCGTTGAAACAAGGTAACCAAGGCTTTTTTTCCACAAAAAATGTTAAAGTCCATGGTAGAACTTCAGACATTACCACAAAGTCATGAAATATGTGTGGCAGGGCACCTTTAAGTAGGGTTCTGAATGCAGTACGACAGTTGCAGTGGAGTTTTTTTTTTACTTTTCTTCACTTCAGTGAAGGATCTGAATACTTTAAATATCAGTTACATGTATAAAGTCTGACAGATTGGACTTGTCTTTGCAGAACCAGAGAATAAATCACTCCCAGACTGCCCAGACGCTGTCCACTCCGGCCGTGTCCATCACTGCTCAGACTCTCCCTGGACAGTTGATGGGCGGGTATCCGTCCACGCTCTCCTCTTCTTACGGCACAGGTGATTACAACACAACAGTACCACAACACAACATCATCATCATCATCATATTCTTTATTCAGGACACACACAAAAAATGGTCCATAGCACAATACAAAACATAGCAAAAGACAGACAAATACAAGATAAAACACACACAATTAGAAATTACTACAACAGTCAAGAGTTCCACAATACACAAAAAGAGTGTTCAGATATTAGCATGTAGACCAGAGGTGTCAAACTCAATATCCCAGCGGGCCACACTGGAAACTAAGAATCACATCAAGGGCCAGACATGTTTAGTTTATTCACATGCTTTTATTTCATTGAATAAGTCAAGGATCTTTTACTGGATTATTGCGTGTCTCATATAGCCGTCTCACTTACAGTTTGTTCGACATAAAGCCCCCCAAAAAAGTAACTTAGCCATCAAAGAAAAAAAGCGACAAAAACATTGGAAAAAACGGCAAAAAAGGCCCCAAAAATGTTGGAAAAAGTGGCAAAAATGTTGGAAAAAAGGCACCAAAAGTGTCTGCAAAACTGACAAAAACTTCAGAAAAAGCGACAAAAACCAAGCAGGCAAAAATTTATTGTGAACCTAAAATCTGCGAGGGGCCGCATTTGGCCCAGTAGGGGAGAGCAGCAGTCAGTAGGTGAGAGCAGCAGTCAGTAGGGGAGAGCAGCAGTCAGTAGGAGAGAGCAGCAGTGAGTAGGAGAGAGCAGCAGGCAGTAGGGGAGAGCAACAGGCAGTAGGAGAGAGCAGCAGTCAGTAGGAGAGAGTACCAGTCAGTAGGAGAGAGCAGCAGTCGGTAGGAGAGAGTACCAGTCGGTAGGAGAGAGTACCAGTCGGTAGGAGAGAGTACCAGTCGGTAGGAGAGAGCAGCAGTCGGTAGGAGAGAGCACCAGTCGGGGTAGCAGGTAGAGAGAGCAGCAGTCGGTGGTAGGAGAGAGCAGAGTCGCAGGAGAGAGCAGCAGGCAGTAGGAGAGAGCAGCAGTCGGTAGGAGAGAGCAGCAGTCGGTAGGAGAGAGCAGCAGTCGGTAGGAGAGAGCAGCAGTCGGTAGGAGAGAGCAGCAGTCGGTAGGAGAGAGAGCAGCAGTCGGTAGGAGAGAGCAGCAGTCGGTAGGAGAGAGCAGCAGTCAGTAGGAGAGAGAGCAGCAGTCGGTAGGAGAGAGCAGCAGTCGTAGGAGAGAGCAGCAGTCGGTAGGAGAGAGCAGCAGTCGGTAGGAGAGAGCAGCAGTCGGTAGGAGAGAGAGCAGCAGTCGGTAGGAGAGAGCAGCAGTCAGTAAACCAAAACTTACCGGATCTTGCTTCAGACTTTCATGTGTGAAAACGCCCATACATCTGTACATGAGATTCCTGAGTACAGCAGGACCGGTGGATACATTAACACAGCAGTACCACAGCAACACCAGTACCACAACGCGGGGTAATTAATGACATTAGTATGTGTGTGTTTTTCCCCCCCCCTCAGAGTTCTCCCTCAGCAGTGACCTCTCCTCTCTGTCTGGTTTCGGAGGTTCTGGTCTTGGATCGGTCACATGCTGGCAGCAACAGCAGATCCAGAACCTGCAGCACTCAGCGCTCGGACACATGG
Organism: Perca fluviatilis; assembly: GCF_010015445.1. NCBI lineage: Eukaryota > Metazoa > Chordata > Actinopteri > Perciformes > Percidae > Perca > Perca fluviatilis. Next base: position 31,492,729 of record NC_053128.1, on the reverse strand, counting down.
GGTGAGGACCTGAGCGTGTTATTGTCCAACATGGCTTTCAGACAAAAAAACAAACAGAACAAGTCTGCACAAAATATCTGTGCTCATGTCCATTATGACCTATGTCCTCTCAGTGTTTCCTTTAGGAATGTTTTTAGCAGAGGGTTAGTGAGACAGGGTTAGAGAGAGAGACAGTGAGATAGGGTTAGAGAGAGAGACAGTGGAACAGGGAGAGATAGTGAGACAGGGTTAGAGAGAGAGAGACAGTGGAACAGGGAGAGATAGTGAGACAGGGTTAGAGAGAGAGAGACAGGGAGAGAGAGGGAGAGATAGTGAGACAGGGAGAGAGACAGAGTTAGAGAGTTAGAGAGAGAGTGAGACCGAGTGTGAGAGAGAGAGAGACAGGGTTAGAGATAGTGAGACAGAGTTAGAGAGAGAGACAGGGTTAGAGACAGGGAGAGATAGTGAGACAGAGTTAGAGAGAGAGAGACAGGGTTAGAGAGGGGGAGAGACAAGGAGACAGGGAGAGATAGTGAGACAGAGTTAGAGAGAGTGAGACAGGGTTAGAGAGGGGGAGAGACAAGGAGACAGGGAGAGAGGGAGAGATAGTGAGACAGAGTTAGAGAGAGTGAGACAGGGTTAGAGAGAGACAGTGAGACAGAGAGTGGATGTTCACCTGGTCTGAGATCAGTCCTGCAGTCTTCATCGTGCTGACGTCTCTCCCTGTCTCTCTCTCTCTCTCTCCCTGTCTCTCTCTCTCCCTGTCTCTCTCTCTCTCCTCCTGCAGGAACTTGTGTCAGAACTCGAACCTGAACGTCTCGTCCGGTCACGCCAACCTCAACATCAAGTCGGAGCCGGCCTCCCCTCCCCGAGACCGCCACCTCGCCATGATGGGCGCCATGACGACGGCCGGTTACCCCAGCGTCGTCGGCCGGGGCCCCAACGAGGCGGGCCGTTCCCCCGGCGACAGCGCGTCCAGCTGCGGGAGCTCGTACGAAGGCAGCGAGGAACGCGAGGATCACCACGGCAACTACCTTCTCCAGCCTCTGTCCAATCAGGAGGAGCGCCACAGCCCAACGGTGAAACGCATGAGGCTATCGGAGGGCTGGGCCACATGATGGGAGCAGGAGGGCTGTTAGTAACCTTACCTTAGAGTATTATTATTATTATCATCATCATATTCTTCTTGTACCGAGTGTGGGTGTGCTTCTGTGTAACGTAACATGTACGTGAGGGAGGGGAGAATCAGAAATTAATACAGTGATGGCGTTCTGCTGTATTTACAACATGTACTGTAGCTAGACGTGTACACCAGAGGAAATACTTCTGGTACAAGTATTTATCAAACTGCTAAAAAAAATATAAAAAAATAAGAAGAAAAGTACTCTTCAGAGTGACAAAGTTCTGAAGTTCACTGAAGAATTAAACATTTCTTTGTCAATATTACATTGACGTACAACAATATTAAATCACCTCCGAGCCGGCAGAGCCAATCAGAGACGAGGATTTTTTTGACATCTGCCACTTTACTCTGTTGTAATGTTTTTGGGGCGCTTTGTACGATGTTTTTGTCACTTTTCCAGACAATTTTGACGCTTTTTTTCCAACTTTTTTGGCTCTTTTTTTTCAACGGATTTGTAGCTGGCTGAGGAACTTTTTGGGGGGGGGGCTTTATGAGGCCCAAAATGTAAGTGAGGACACTACAGTATATGAGACATGCAATAATACAGTCAAAATATTTGACTTTTTCCTCTTAAATAAACCCGTCAATAATCTCTACATGTCTGGCCTACATGTGATTCTCCTTTTTCCAGTGTGGCCCTCTGGGAAACTGAGTTTGACACCTCTGCATTAAGTGGAACCGAAATGAGAAACCGAAATTTGCGTTCTAATTCGGTCCGATTCCTAGCGGTTGCGTAGTGGAACCAGACTTCGGTACCCAACGCTAGTTAAAACTGCTTCTGATAAGTTATTACTCATCATATCAAATTATATTTTGTCCCTGAAGTATTTTTTTGATGAAATACATCCTGAAAAAAAGTAAAAGTAAAGTGAAGGATTTGTACTTTTAGCAGTTTGATAAATGGGCGTCCAGGACGCGGTCTGAGACGAACACGTACTGTACTACGTGTTCGTACTAAAAGCGCAGTTTGTCGTGTACATGTATTGCTTGATTTGTGTGTGTGTGTGTGTGTGTGTTTGGGGTGGGGGGAAAAAAAAAAAAAAAAAAAAAAAAAAAAAAAAAAAAAAAAAAAAAAAAATATTTAACAAATACATAATAAAAAACTCCCTCCCTTTTTAAATTTAATTAAAAAAACACATTTATAATAATGTATGGAGGGGTTAAAAGTAAGTAAGTAAATTAAAACAGGAAAAAAAAAAAATATAGAGAGAGATAGAGAGGAAGTACGGTAAGAAGAAGATGGAGATTTTTGGCTCTGGTGAGATAAAGAAAGAAGAGAATAAAAGAAAAGAAAAGGGAGCTGAGGAGGTTTCAGTCGAGTGATATGAGAAGGTTATTTGCAACAGGTTGCATAGAAGAGAAGATTCACTTGATGTGAAAACACTTCTCAGAGTTTAGGGAATAATCTGCAGAGCTGTGTTGGCCAACCTGGGATTTTTAAGCAAAACTGTGATCCAGAGACACAGAGCTATGGAAGCAAAGAAAGCAAGCCGCCAGGATTTCTAGCTTAGGTCGGCTACACGCTTGGCTGCGTGGCGCGAGCGTGTCCGTTCATATTTGGGCTACCATGGTAACAGGGTTAGAGCGTGCACGCTGCCTGCGCGACACGCAAGCGTGTTGGAAGCGTTTCCAACCAAAATTATAATAGGAAAAGATGTTTACATGTCATTTAGACACTAATACATCTTAATATATGACATGTTGATGTTTGAAAGTCTCTAGATTTTGATATAAATTCAGATACAGTACAGGCCAAAAGTTTGGACACACCTTCTCATTCAATGTGTTTCCTTTTTATTTTCATGACTATTTACATTGTAGATTCTCACTGAAGGCATCAGAACTATGAATGAACACATATGGAATTATGTACTTAACAAAAAAGTGTGAAATAACTGAAAACATGTCTTATATTTTAGATTCCTCAAAGTAGCCACCCTTTGCTTTTTTTGATAACTCTGCAAACCCTTGGTGTTCTCTCAATGAGCTTCATGAGGTAGTCACCTGAAATGGTTTTACCTTCACAGGTGTGCTTTGTCAGGGTTAATTAGTGGAAGTTTTTCCCTAATTAATAAAAAAGGCAAAGTGTGGCTACTTTGAGGAATCTAAAATATAAGACATGTTTTCAGTTATTTCACACTTTTATTTTTGGGCGCTTTTTCTGTCAGTTTTTTGGCGCTTTTATTTGATGATTTTGGCGCTTTTTAAAAACATTTTTGTCCCTCTTTTCAACATTTTATTTTTTCCTTTTTCTTTTAAAGTTAGAATATTTCAATAAAGTTATTTTCAAAGTATTCAGTAATGGTTTCTTTTAACCCTATTGTGTTGTCTCCCAGTCGACCGCGCAATGTTTTTGCTATTCAGGGTCTAAAATTAAAACTATTTGGTCGTCTTTTTCAACATTTTTGTCGCATTTCTCGAAGTTTTTTCAACATTTTCGTGAAATTTTTTTTGTCACCTTTTTGTCGATTTCTTTCAACATTTTTTTAATTTTTTTTTTCAAATGCTATAAAATTGAATTAAAAAACCCAAATTCAATGAAAGTAGTGAACTGATCATTCATTTTACTTGTGAAGCGCATTGTAGAGAACCATCCACGTTATTTATATATATTTTTTGACAATTTGGTTGAAAGAAACCCCAAATTTCAAACAACAGGAGGGCTAAACACTTTTTTGAATTTAAAAAGAAATAATCTTGGCCTTTATTTGCTTCCATACGACACACAACCTGCAGTATTGTTGGTTTTTACAACTCAAACAGACAGACAGACAGAAACTCGTCCAAACTTGAGTTTTTACTGAACTTCACTCATGGCCTTGTTGTTATGCACAGAGAGTGAGAGGGAGTTAGCCATTAGCTTAGCATTCAGAGTTGGGATCGCACTCCTATAAAAAGCCATATCCAACAGGACAGAGATGCTTTGCTGCACAAAGCTTATATAGCGTTATGTTTTTGAACTGTTTATATCAAATTGATATTGTTGGATGTCTGCGGCTCTATTTAATAACATAAAAGTAATATAAAAATTAAAAAGCACAGACATTTTCTATTTAACATTCAGGGAGACTTTAAGTCAGCTGGAAGTTTAGAATTCACCTTTAAAGTTTAGCGGGTGTCAGAGCAACGAATCACAAAAGGACAATTATTAAAATATGCCCTATTTACAGAGGTGGAAGATTATTTACAGTCCAACAAATATATCCTACTTAAAGTACAGATGTGTATCAGCTAAATGAGAGGGGGAAACGCCAGACACCAGAGCAGGGGGAATGAGAGGAGAAAACGCCAGAGCAAGGGGAATCAATCAGATGAGAGGGGGAAACGCCAGAGCAGGGGGAATGAGAGGAGGAAACACCAGACACCAGAGCAGGGAGAATGAGAGGGGGAAACACCAGAGCAGGGGGAATGAGATGAGAGGGGGAAACACCAGAGCAAGGGGGAATGAGATGAGAGGGGGAAACACCAGAGCAAGGGGGAATCAGGAGAGGGGGAAACACCAGAGCAAGGGGGAATGAGATGAGAGGGGAAACACCAGAGCAAGGGGAATGAGATGAGAGGGGGAAACACCAGAGCAGCAGGGGAATGAGATGAGAGGGGGAAACACCAGAGCAAGGGGGAATGAGATGAGAGGGGGAAACACCAGAGCAAGGGGGAATGAGATGAGAGGGGGAAACACCAGAGCAAGGGGGAAATGAGATGAGAGGGGGAAACACCAGAGCAAGGGGGAATGAGATGAGAGGGGGAAACACCAGAGCAAGGGGAATGAGATGAGAGGGGGAAACACCAGAGCAGGGGGAATGAGATGAGAGGGGGAAACACCAGAGCAGGGGGAATCAGATGAGAGGGGGAAACACCAGAGCAAGGGGGAATGAGATGAGAGGGGGAAACACCAGAGCAGGGGGAATGAGGAGTGAGAGGGGGAAACACCAGAGCAGGGGGAATGAGATGAGAGGGGGAAACACCAGAGCAGGGGGAATCAGATGAGAGGGGGAAACGCCAGAGCGCTTAAAAGGAATTTAAGTTATCATATAAATGTGGTGAAGTAGTGCCCGGGTTGGTCAGTGGGTAGAGCAGGCGCACATATCCAACCTGTGGTAATTTCCTGCATGTCTTCTCTCTCTCTCTCTCTCTCTCTCTCTCTCTCTCTCTCTCTCTCCCCCTTTCTCACCTAGCTGTCCTGTCAAATTAAAAGGCAGAAAAGCCCCCAAAAAAATCTTCTTTAAATGTGCTGAAGTAAAAGCTACCATTGATCCCTCTGAGATGTAGTGGAGTAGAAGTAGGAAGCGGCTACAGCAGTAAATGTACTTCCAACTCTGTATACATTTGTGCTGTAACTCTACAAAAACATTCTGGACATTTTTAATAATTTGTGCCTTGTACCTAAAAACTGACACCCGCCACAATAAGAGCCCAACAGTTGCTGACTGATATCCACGGTGTGTTTTTAAGGAGACGGAGAGGTGGCTGAGGGCTGTTCACATTTGAATATTTTGGTTTAAAAACTGTATATTTGGAGCTTAAACCCCTCAGCTACAGTGTGTTTGTGTTTGTGCTACATCTGCGACTAAATTCACTAATTTTACTAAAATAAAAAAAAGAAGCTGCTCTAGTTTAAAGGTCCCATGACATGGTGCTCTTTGGATGCTTTTATATAGACCTCAGTGGTCCCCTAATACTGTATCTGAAGTCTCTTTTATATAGACCTTAGTGGTCCCCTAATACTGTATCTGAAGTCTCTTTTATATAGACCTTAGTGGTCCCCTAATACTGTATCTGAAGTCTCTTTTATATAGACCTTAGTGGTCCCCTAATACTGTATCTGAAGTCTCTTTTATATAGACCTTAGTGGTCCCCTAATACTGTATCTGAAGTCTCTTTATATAGACCTTAGTGGTCCCACCTACTGTATACTGAAGTCGCTTTACATAAACGGTTGGTTAATACTGTATTTAGCTGATAAAGATCCGCCACCTGGCGGCTTTCATAAGGAGTTTTTTGATCTTTGTTTTTTCAAAGCCGGTTTTCGCGGGGGAAAACAGGCTGGAAGCATATTTTAACCAAACAAGTGACATCTAGCTGCCATGGCGACTTTATAACAACTGCCATTTAGTTATAAAGTGTTGTGGGGGGGAGAAAAGGGTAGAGCCCAGTTGTGTTTTTCTTTCTGCACTCCTTTTCTTTTACGATGACCGTGATGTTTCCGGGTTGGTCGGCTTCCAGCTCAGATTAACTACACTACAGCCGAAGGGTTTTTTTGTTTTTGTTTTTTCAACCTGGACCATATTTTCCAATGTTTAGCGTCTAAGTGACTGATGGGAACAACATCTTTGAGATTGGTCCGGTATTAACGGAGACAAGCTGCAATGTAACGGCAAACCATGAAATGTTGTTTTTGCCGCTGACAGGCTCAGATTATTATTCTAAGATCCTTTTTAGTTTAACATGAAACAGCCCCGAAATCACCATCGCCAAACTTCACCAGACTCCATTTAAATAAACAGCATTTTTATCATCGTAAAACACACTTCATTCAGAGTCGACAGAAACGAAAGGAAAGCCGTCTTGGTTCATATTTCCACTGTTCCAACAAACACCACTCTGGTTTGGTTGAAATAAACCCTTAATTCACCCATTTACATGTGGAGATATGCTGGCTCTATACACGCTAAAAGTCCTGATTATTTACATGGAGTCTGGTGGAGATATGCTGGCTCTATACACGCTAAAAGTCCTGATTATTTACATGGAGTCTGGTGGAGATATGCTGGCTCTATACACGCTAAAAGTCCTGATTATTTACATGGAGTCTGGTGGAGATATGCTGGCGCTATACACGCTAAAAGTCCTGATTATTTACATGGAGTCTGGTGGAGATATGCTGGCTCTATACACCCTAAAAGTCCTGATTATTTACATGGAGTCTGGTGGAGATATGCTGGCTATATACACGCTAAAAGTCCTGATTATTTACATGGAGTCTGGTGGAGATATGCTGGCTATATACACGCTAAAAGTCCTGATTATTTACATGGAGTCTGGTGGAGATATGCTGGCTCTATACACGCTAAAAGTCCTGATTATTTACATGGAGTCTGGTCATAAAAGTGGCAAAACATTGAGTAAAGCGTCCAAAACGCATAAGCCGCCAGAAAAAGCAACAACATTTTTAAAAAAGCAACAGAAACTAGGTGGGCCTAAAGAAGCTTAAAAAAAAAAGAAGACACAAAACAGGAAAATAGGGTCCAGGTTGGGAAAAACAAACAAAGTCAGCGTTTAACGAAGCTGAAGGAGCGGAGAGCCAGGAGCTCGTCCTCAGGCCATGTGTGTGTGGGGGCGGACTGTAAACTAAGTAAGTGCTTTTGGGGTTTGATTCTTTCATTTTAGTAACTGCCTGGACTTGTACCTCAAAAAACGCCCTGATGAAATCCCATTTTATTTGGGTCTGACACAAGTGAATGTCCCCTGGGCTGCATCGTCCCCCTTCTTCACATGTGCTTCTAATCACCACGAGTTAAATATCTTAAAAAAAAAAGAGAGAGAGATCGTTAGCGGCATAAGCTGGCCTTTTGTCGCCACTTGGAGACAATGTTTCTCAGGAGAGAAAGTCAGAGATCATGTACAGCACCTCCCTCACTCAGAAATGTGGTAGTATGGTTGTATTTTGCAGAAAAATATACAAAAATAAAAACTCTGTTACAAATGTCTCCGTGTGGTTTGTCGTCATTGCTTCTTCAGCTTATTTAGATCGGTGTTTTTCAACCTTTTTTTGAGCCACGGCACATTTTTTACATTTAAAAAAAATCCCGCGGCACACCACCAACCAAAAATGTTACAAAATGGCACATTGTAGTCAAATAAGATCAGAATCTGCATTTTTCCTTTTTAAAAACGTATCCATCGATGTTGCAGACTTACATCGATGATCTCGGCCCTACTGCTTACATCCTGGCACCGCCACCAGGTGGCAGTACTTCTATTGTCTTAAATCAACAAGGTCATTATTGCGCTATACTGCCACCTACTGACACAGAATAGTATTTAATTATCTGCCAGTCATCACATCGCAGGCACAGATGCGCAACAATGGCAAATTATTTGCAGTAATTTATTGGACCAATTAAGTAAAATCGGATAATTTCCCACAGCACACAGGACGATCTCTCACGGCACAGCGGTTGAAAATCACTGATTTAGATAATAAATGAATGGGTTTGAGTCATTTCATTGTTTCCCACAGATTAGAAGGCAATTTGTGGCGGTTATACACGTGGATAGCTCAAAATGCCACTTGGCTTTAGGAAAGTGGCGTGTATGTTTACGCAAAGTCATGATGCCACGTTGGACGAATCTATCCGTTTCTCTCCCTGTGACCCCGTCTTTATGATTGAGCAGCACTGGTTGAAGCCTGAAAATATTGTAAACAAATTAATAACATAACTGATTCCACTGGTGGGACCGTTGAGCTCTGGTTCAGAATGATACCTCCGGTTTAATGAAAAAAAAATGAATGAATATATAGCACTTTTTAATGTGTGATTGTGTTCACGAGATACCAACCTTTCGTGGACTTGGGAATTTCGCCAGCCGTCTTCTCCGGTCACAGACTAACTGGTCAGCTGTCCTGGTCATCGCCCGTCTGCCTGTGAGGTCACAAAACACGCCAATGCACTACTCTGTAGAGGTGTTGAATCTTCACCGATCTCCCGATTCGATTATCAGGTCAGCGATTCGATATCTCGATGCATCACAATTAGCCGGTTTATTATTTATTTGATTTTGCAACTGTTTCTATGAAACTACTTGAACATTTGCTCTCACTTTGCGGAAAAAAATAATCGGGATATATATCGTATATCGATATTCAGCCAAAATATATCGGGATATGACTTTTGGTCCATATCGCCCAGCCCTAATCACGATGCGTCAAATTACATTTTTACTATTAAAGACATGTAGGATATTTAATTCGTAGCTTTTCAAGCTTCAAAAACGCTGCACACAGACGCTGAGTGCACGGTGGGATCCACGGTGTTTTAAGCCCCCAACGTCGCCTTACAGGCAGCTAACCCTCAACGTCACCTTAAACATAACCATTGCCGCGCTGCCTGGAAAGCTATGGAGGGAATATTTATTCATTATTCAAATTGAAAGTCCAAAGAGAAAACAAAGCGAGATCAAATTAAAAGTAGTATTATTTAAATTAAAAAATAGTATTATTTAAATTAAAAAATAGTATTATTTAAATTAAAAAATAGTATTTAAATTAAAAATAGTATTATTTTAATTAAAAAATTGTATTATTTTAATTAAAAAATTGTATTATTTTAATTAAAAATTTTATTATTTTATAGTATTATTATAATTAAAAATAGTATTATTTTACTACGCTACTACGAAAAATCATGCCATAATTAAATGTGAAATGTAAAAGCTTAAATGGAAATACTTAAATTAAAATCTCAAATAGAAAAAAATAAATAATTTTATTTATTTTAAAATAATACTATTTTTAATTTGCTCTCGCTTCGTTTTCTCTTTGGACTTTCAATTTGAATTATGAATAAATATTCCCTCCATAGAAGGTGACGTTGGGGGCTTAAAAAAAACAACAACACCGCAGTGTGTGTGCGTGCGTGCGTGCGTGTGTGCGTGCGTGCGTGTGTTTGAGGCGTGAATCTTCACTGATCTCCCGATTCGATTACGATTATCATGTCAGCGATTTAATATCTCGATGCATCACGATGCGTCAAATACATGTTTCTATTAAAGCGATGTAGGATATTTAATTCATAGCTTTTCAAGCTTCAAAAAGCAAACATTCTGCAGTGCTCTAATACTAAATAACTTGGATACATAAAACTATACAGCACTGAGCACATGGCACCTCCTGAATGTGCAAAACATACCAGAATACATACATTAACCTACATTCAATTATAAATAGAAATAATCGATTATGAGCCCGGCCGATTATCGATGCGATGCATCGATTATTTGATTAATTTCAACACCTCTACTACTCTACTGCATATCCATCAGACCTACACTGGGTCGCTTATAAATGTCCATTCCAGACAGAATACCAGCTGAGATCAGTTGCATTGTTTTTTTAATCAGGTCAGCAGTTTTCAGATTACATTATGTGCTTATATAATTGCAAAAGGGTTCTCGACTGTTGTAGACAGAAGTGGCTGAACAAACGCTTGAAATTTCATGCTTTTTGGTCTTAACGTCATACCCAAATTAAAAGTGGTACAGCTCCCATATACTTTGACACTCGGGGGTGTGCCTGATATCATTGGAAAGGTGATTGATGTGGGTGTGGTTGTGTATTTGAGAAGTGTTGTATTTTGTAGTTTTTTGGCTTTTTTTCTTTGCACTTTTCAAATGGAAATAAAAAATAAAAAACGCACAGACATATCTGTAGAAAAAACATCATATAAAATAGATTTTTGAGTCTTTTGGCTTCTGGATTGTTTCTGTAGTAAGCTGAGACGTGTGGCTAATGCCCTGAGTTGTCTGCCACCTGTCAGATGTGTTTACAGTACTGTATTGTAATCATTTTACAGATGTACGACTTGGACGGAAATAAAAAAAACTCTATTCTAGCCTCTGTAACTCTGTCAGTAAGGCCTAGAATCACCCTGACACTTGTAACAAAAACTTGAGCGTTACCTTTCCAACGATATCAGGCACAGCCCCGAGTGTCAAAGTATACGGGAGCTGTACCACTTTTAATTTGGGTGTGACGTTTAGACCAAAAAGCATGAAATTACAAGCGTTTCTTCAGCCACTTCTGTCTACAACAGTGGAGAACCCTTTGGCAATTCTGTAAACACACAATGTAATCTGAAAACTGCTGCCCTGATTAAAAAAACAATGCAACTGATCTCAGCTGGTATTCTGTCTGGAATGGACATTTCTAAGTGACCCCAAACTTTTGACCGGTACTGTAAACAGCAGCTTTGGCAACGAGCTCGAACAATTCAGATCATTCATGTGTGAGCAAGACAAGTCGCCATCAAAGATGCTGAACGCTTGGCCTGCAATCCGTCTTCCCTAATGTGTACATGAGGATGTTTCTCACTTTGCCAGTGACAAACTGTGAAGGGGAGCGCTCATTTTCCCACATGGAGAGAATTCAAAATGAACTGAGAACAAGGATGAGTCAACAACGCTTGAACTCTCTGGCAATAGAGTCGGAGCTCGTCAAAGATGTTGTGCCCAGGGGCCTCTCAGGAGCTTTTTGGGGAAACACTGATCCACATTTTTCACCTTTTTCTGACATTTTAGAGACCAAACAACTAATCCATTCATCCAGAAAATAATCCACACATTAATCAACGAGGGCTGGGTATCACTCAAATACTTTTAGTAACGATACCAAACGAAGAAGAAGAAGTTAAGGAGAAAACACAAGACTTTCACCCAGGAAACAGGTGTTCATGTCCTGAAGAAGTTAAGGAGAAAACACAAGACTTTCACCCAGGAAACAGGTGTTCATGTCCTGAAGAAGTTAAGGAGAAAACACAAGACTTTCACCCAGGAAACAGGTGTTCATGTCCCGGGAGTATTACTTAAGGGGGCCGCTGTTTAACCCCAATCCACAACAGAACTACAGCTATAGAAATACAGCCACGTCATGCTGTTTATAGACTGCTACAGCTACAGACTGACCACCAGAGGGCACCAGAGACTGAAGAAACTCCACATCTTTCTCCATTGAAGCCTCTGAACACCCACACACATGATTTCAGTTATTCTGGCTGATTATAGCTCTGCTTAGGTTGAAGGTGGGCCGGATTGAGATGGGAATTTATTAGATCACAAATCTTTTCTACCAGTAGGAATGATAAAGTCATTTGTCCTGCTCTATCAGCTAACAGGAGACTCAGGAAGATCAGTCTAGACGCCCACACCGTCCTGGGAAGAGCTCCAATCAGCCAGACACACTGACAACACCTGGGTGGGTGCTGAGGGCCTGTAAATAATGCTGCTGAAGTGGGATTCTCAGATGTGTGTGCATGTCCCTTCAGATGGACGAAAGCCTGATTCAACGGAGGAAAGTCCTGCAGAAAAGGTTCCAGCACTGACAACAACTGCTGACATCGCAGAGACAGACTTCTCTAAAAGAGCATAAAAGAGAGTCGGACCGCTCGCCATTTCCGGGTTAGCGCTCCGCCAATCAGATGGGTCATGGAGTCCGACTGCACCGCCCTCCGACCCAGCAAGTCAGCTCGGCAAAAATTAAAGCCGACAGCTCCTCGGATGGACAGCGGCACGGGACACACCGAACAGACTCGAGTCACCGACCTCGCCAGACTGTCCGATAATCGGCTTGGTGTGTCAGCGCCTTAATGGTTGTAGTCCAGAGGGGTCAAACTCAGTTTCCCAGAGGGCCACACTGGAAACTTAAGAATCACATCAAGGGCCAGACATGTTTAGTTTATTAACACACACACACACACAGACACACACACACACGCACACAGACACATACACACACACGCTTTTATTTCATCGAAAAAGTCTCTTTTTTTATTGGATTATTGCGTGTCTCATATAGCCTTCTCACTTACAGTTTGGTCGACATAAAGCCCCAAAAAAAGTAACTTAGCCATTAAAGAAAAAAGGCGACAAAAACATGGGAAAAAATGCCAAAAAAAGGCCCCAAAAATGATGGAAAAAGGCACCAAAAGCGTCTGCAAAAGTGACAAAAACTTCAGAAAAAGCGACAAAAACTAGGCGGGGCCAAAATTTATTGTGAACCTAAATTGATATGCGGGCCGGATCATAATCTGCGAGGGGCCGCATTTGGCCCTCGGGCCACGAGTTTGACACACGTGTGATGTAGTCGGTCCCCAGTGGAAGTTTAATCTTTAAGCTTTTTGAGTGTTACTAACGTATTATCTGCTCCAGCTTCTCCAATGTTTTAGACACAGATACGGTGATAACAAAGGTCCAAAATGATGTGAAATTGCATGTTTTTCATTGGAAAATGTCACATTTTCTTGGGGGGAGGACCCCTAAACCCACCCCCCCACTGCTAAATACAGTCACTGTGTGTTCTGGCTGTGGGTTGTTGTGATTGTGAACTATTTCCTTGCTGAGCTCTTAAAGTACAAACTGCTCATAAATCCCGTCTCACGGCTCTGATGCGATAGGCAGGACAGCTCGTGTTTATTTTTGGCAGTCTGGGTAACGTCTGTAGATTGTTGGCCGGCCGTGTGCCCACGAACGGGATGCCAATATAAAGGGCGAAGGTTTCAGCAGTTTTGACGCAGACACACGCACACACACACACACACACACACAGACAGACAGACAGACAGACAGACAGACAGACAGACACACACACTCCTGAGCTGTGTTTAGAAAATGTCAAGGACACCCTGTGAACTGGCTGGCAGCCCAAATGCCTGTAGAGTACGGGTGAGAGAGAGAGAGTGTGTGTGTGTGTGTGTGTGTGTGTGTGTGTGTGTGTGTGTGTGTGTGTGTGTGTGTGTGTGTGTGTGTGTGTGTTGCTGCTGCAAACCCATTAATCAATTATTATCAAAATAGTTAATTTAAATACGATTAAACAACTAAAAATTGCAGCTCTAGTTTATATATTGGTCATGTTTGTTAACAAGGGACTTTAGCAACTATTTACCACACGCACACACACACATACACACACACACACACACACACACACAGCTCCTCCCACCGTGTGGTGGTGGTGTTTTTTTAAGACCCCAACGTCACTGTCCAGGCAGCGCGGCAAAGGTTATGTTTAAGGTTACGGTGAGGGTTAGCTGCCTGTAAGGCGACGTTGGGGGCTTAAAACACCGTGGATCCCACAGTGCACTCAGCGTCTGTCTCCGTCAAGGAGAGAAGACGGCTGGCGAAATTCACAAGTTCACCAAAGGTCGGTATCTATCTCGTGAACACCTTTTACACAATCACACGTTCACAATCACCGAGCCGACTCTTTAGCAAACAAGCGATTGCGCCCGCTTTAGAAAGTTAACTAGTCGCAAGTTTGCGGTAAAATGCAGTTGGGTTGTCGAGGTCAAAACACCGTATGTAGCAGCTGTGAATCAAATAAACTTATTATAAATAATGTAATGTAATTTTTTTTTACTCTTCCACTGAATGTTTGCTGCTTCAATCCAGGAGAGTATTGAAAACTAGAGGTAGACCATCAACTATCGGTGCCGATTAATCAGCAAAACCGATTAATCGGCACCGATAGTTGATTGGTGGAACTATCGTTATCGGCAGAAGTCCATACCGATAGTTTTCCCCGTTGCTGGAGCGGCTGAGAAGGGTCTGCTGGCATCATGCATTACAATAGCGGCCTCTAGAGGGTCTTTCTAGCTTTTACAGCTGATTTTCTATCCAGCCTGGAACTTGGGCCTTTTTTCGGAGTTGTTGAGCATTTAATCCAAACTGTTACATCCAAGATTTATCCACTTGATGTCCAATAATTCATCACGTTTTCGGTCATTTCTGCCGCTAACTCCGTGCTACCCATAGACAGTAGGTGCTACCGACAAGGGAATCTCCCATGATGCCTTTGTTTATGTTTTCAACCAATGGGGAAGGCAGGTGCGTCACACATTATGCCTTATTTGGGCATCCAAGCGAGAACAGAGAGTATATAGTGGGAAAGATAGATCCCTCCAGGTCAGAGATCGTCTGTTACCGCTCTAAACCGACAGTTTAACTGTTTTTATTTGTTATTTATTACTTTTTGTTTCAGTCTTTTATTGACTTCAATATTTATATTTATTTCATTTAGCATGTTTTCATGGTTCAATACAGTTTTTGTTTTATTTTTATAATAAAGTTCAGCACTGTTTTACTTGGAGGTCATGTTTGTTTTTATCCAGTATGAATTCTAAATACTATCGGTCGATTAATCGGTTATCGGCAAATACGGCCCAACCTAGCTATCGGTATCGGTAAAATCCACTATCGGTCGACCTCTATTGAGAACATTTTGCAATAAGATCGTCCTGATCTTATTTTGCGTGGCTGAAAAAGGCCCGTGTTGAGGATGAGGACCAGCCTGAACCGGAGGGATCGGTCTGAACCAGAGCTCAACAGTCCCACCAGTGGAATCAGTTATGTTATTAATTAATTTACAATATTTTCAGGCTTCAACCAGTGAAAGACAGGATGAGGGAGAGAGAGAGAGAGAGAGAGAGAGAGAGAGAGAGAGAGAGAGAGAGAGAGATTCGTTAGGCATTGAAGTAGGAGATGAGGACAGCATCCAACTGTGAGTCCTCCTCAGTTTTCTTCACGCAAATTGACCAAAAATAACATAAATGGTTCCATACCACGCTCTTCACAAGTCAAATTAAGGATCAGATCACTACTTTCATTGAATTTTGGATGTTTTATTAAATTTGATAGCATTTGAAAAAATTTAAATTAAAAAATTAAAAACAGTATCTTGACTAAACTTTGACAATCTGTGATTTTCCCAATCGTAACTATCTGTTGAAATAACTCATAATTTCAGCAATAAAAATGGAGGTACCATGACCATGAATTCCCCCCCCCCCCAAAAAAAAGTGTAAAACTAGAGGTTTAGGGGTAGGGAGGTTCGTGTTAGTGGTGCATATCTGTAGCCTCGTGAGACCGTCCTGATCTGTGAGTTTTCTACTCCCAGATCAGTCTGGCATCTTGACATAGAGAAAATTTGGAGCCGTTCGCCAAACGACCGACCAATCAGCGTTGGTTTTGAGGCGGGTTTAGGTGTGACGCAACGAGAAGCGTCTATCACCAACATAGGTGGTGACAGACAGATGGTTTATCCAATCAGCTAACCAGGATTTTCAGACGAACCTGTCATTACCTGACATTACCTGACATTATTTTTAAAGGCTGCCTGTTTTACATCTGGCTGGGGGGGGACTACCGATGAAAATTAGCACTTTTGAGCTAACTCGGGCACATTTACATTGTTTTAATGTTGATTAATGTTCACTGTCCCCTTTCAAATAAAGAAATAGAAAATCGAGACAGTAGTAGCCCTAATTCTGTTAGCTGCTCGCTAATGCTTTTTCCTCTTGGATCCTTCTTTTGGAAGATGGACCAGGAACCTGAAATGGGGCCTTTTATTCCTAAATTCACATTACACAAACGGCAAATATCCTTCACCGACATGTTGCGTGCTTGCTGAGCTAACGAGCTATGCTTTGCCTGCAGCAGCGGTAGCCAGGCTTGTGGTTGTATTTTCATACGCTTCGTCGATCTGATTGGTTGATTTGGCCCATCTATCACCAACAATATGTGGTGATGGACAGATGTTTTATCCAATCAGCTAACCAGGATTTTCGCCCCTTCTCAAAAGTTCTCCAACGGTAAGTTCCCAGATGGATATGCCGAGCAAAATACGAAGCGATCCATCTGGTGGAGTCAGGTTAGTATATCTGGTGGTAGTGGAAAAAAACGCATTAAAAAAAGCATAAAAAAAAACTCAAAAATACATTTTAAAAAGGGTCTAAATAAGGGTACATTTTCCCAGGAGAATAACAAGTTGTATGTTTTGACAAGCAGACAACACAAGGGTTAAAAAGCACAGCTTTATCTTTCACAGCAACATGAGCCGGTCTTGTGTGATGCCTATCTGTCTGTGCCTGTCGGTGCAGACACACTCGGCTGTCTGTGCCGGCCTCTCGGCATCCAGTTGAAACCAGTTTTGGTGTTTATCAGCAGGACAGACTCAGCCTGTTCGGTCGGAGCCAAAACATTGTTCCTGTGAACTCTCGTCTGAGTGGACGGGAGGATTTTATTCTCTGTTTGTGAGAGCGTAGTCAAGGTAAAACTCAGAGAGCCCTTATGAGATACAGCAGCGGTTCTCAAATGTTTTCCCAATAATGTAGCCCATGTGAATTGTGTTTTTAAGCCAAGTACCCCCTGACCAGAGATAGATTTACCAAACAACAGCCATGTCACTGAAAAACATTTAAATGCTGATGGAAAAAGGCGACAAAAACTGAATTGAAGTAATAATAATAGTGATAACATAAAGTAATAATTCAATCTACACAGCTCTGTCAAGAAGAGCTGGAAGGAAGGCAGGAATGGGTGGAAAATAGTATCAAAAACTTAGAAAACAGCGACAAAAACTTTGTAAAAAAGTGACAGACTTGGTGAAAAAACACAGTAGAAAGAAGGAAGACAAACTTTGAAAAAAGTGACAAAACCCCTGAAAAAGGGGGTTGTTTTTTGAAAAAAAGCGACAAAAACTTCAACAAACTTGGAAAAAAAGAAGACAGTAGAAAAAGGAAGGAAGGAAGGAAGGGAGGAAGGAAGGAAGGAAGGAAGGAAGGAAGGAAGGCACGAAGGAGGGGAGGGAGGAAGGCAGGAAGGCAGGAAGGAAGGGAGGGAGGGAGGAAAAGAGGGAGAAAGACAGGAAGGAAGGGAGGTAGGAAGGGTGTAAGGCAGGAAGGAAGGCAGGAAGGAAGGAAGGAAGGAAGGAGGGGAGGGAGGGAGGAAGACAAGAAGGAAGGAAGGAAGGAAGGAAGGAAGGAAGACAAGAAGGAAGGAAGGAAGGAAGGAAGGAAGGAAGGGATGGAGGAAGGAAAGGAGGGAGGAAGGGAGGGAGGAAGGAAGGAAGGGATGGAGGAAGGAAAGGAGGGAGGAAGGGAGGAAGGGAAGGAGGAAGGGAGGAAGGTCAAAAATAGTGACAAAATGCAACAAAAAATGAAAAACTTCAAAAACAGCGACAAAAGCGCTCCCGTACCCTCTGCAGTCCTCCAAAGTACCCCTAAGTACCCCGTGGGGTACACCCTACACGTACCCTCTGGCCTGCAGTCCTCCAGAGTACCCCTAAGTACCCCGTGGGGTACACCCTACACGTACCCTCTGGCCTGCAGTCCTCCAAAGTACCCTTAAGTACCCCGTGGGGTACACCCTACACGTACCCTCTGGCCTGCAGTCCTCCAGAGTACCCCTAAGTACCCCGGTGGGTACACCCTACCACGCACTCTGGCCTGCAGTCCTCCAAAGTACCCCCTAAGTACCCTCGGGTACACCACCACGCACCCTCTGGCCTGCAGTCCTCCAGAGTACCCCTAAGTACCCCGTGGGGTACACCCTACACGTACCCTCTGGCCTGCAGTCCTCCAGAGTACCCCTAAGTACCCCTTGGGGTACACCCTACACGTACCCTCTGGCCTGCAGTCCTCCAAAGTACCCTTAAGTACCCCGTGGGGTACACCCTACACGTACCCTCTGGCCTGCAGTCCTCCAGAGTACCCCTAAGTACCCCGTGGGGTACACCCTACACGTACCCTCTGGCCTGCAGTCCTCCAAAGTACCCCTAAGTACCCCTTGGGGTACACCCTACACGTACCCTCTGGCCTGCAGTCCTCCAAAGTACCCCTAAGTACCCCGTGGGGTACACCCTACACGTACCCTCTGGCCTGCAGTCCTCCAAAGTACCCCTAAGTACCCCGTGGGGTACACCCTACACGTACCCCCATTGAGATACAGGATATATATTCTCATGTTAGAAGAGAAAAAGCCGACTCAAGACGAGAGAGATGGGAGACTTATTCTCTCCTCTGGGACAGGAAACTGAATATCTTTGAGTTGTGGACAAAGACAAGACATTTGAGACCGCCATCTTGGGCTTTTTGGGGCTTTTTTTTCCACCATTTTCTGACATTTTAAAGACCAAAACAACTACTGACAGATATATTTGGCGGGGAAAAGCCCTGCTGGGAGATGTAATCCCCCAAAACTAAATGATTGTTTCCTGTTTAGTATGAATTAGCAGGGAGAGTGCATTAGACTGTGATCCTACATCCTAAATCACCACAACAAGCAACTCCCCCTTGAATGCTAGCAAAGCCAACATCCTAAAAAAAAAAAAAAACTACTCAACAAACTCCTAACTCATCTAACTATTAGAGCTCTTTGTTTTTGTAAACATGCAAATTCCTCTTAGGACAGTCTTACAGTAGGAAGATATGCCCACAAGCAATCCCGAATAGTCAATTTCTTTCACTTTAGGTGGGAGCGTGCCTATGTTCCCACATTTCTAAGATATTTTTTCCAAAATTAGGCCCTATGTTCCCACCATTGACATATATAAACTGGACCAACAGACCCCGTGTCTCTGTACGAGACCAGTGAAGGATATCAGAAGCTCTTTCCCGGTGCTGGCTGAGCGTTACTGAGCAGCCTCCAACTGAGAGAGACAACGTAGATGTGACGTGAGCAACCTGTCTGAAAGTGTGAAGTCTTCTGGTAGCTGTGCCGAGAGAAATCTCAATCATTCCCAATCTTACAGAGACGGAGAGCGTAGGTATATGTAAGGAGATAACATAGACACAGGCTAATTACTGATTACTAACATGCTAGTTAACATTAGTAATTAAACATAAACAGCTAATGGAAGTCCAAACTGCCTGTGAGCTTCTCCTGTACTATACGGTAATTCCTCTACTGTGTGACAGTAAGTCTCGTGGTTATGACCCAATCGTTAGACTATTGTTATAAAAGCGTCTGCTACGGAGCCATAACGTGAGGTACAAGGTAATGGAGCCTTTTATACATTGTCGTGTTTCTTTAGAAATAAACAACGGACAAATAGAGTCTTTAAACGCTTCAGATGTAAAGTTATTCTCTGTCAAAGTGACGTCAAAATGAATGGGAGTCAATGGGATGCTAACTTTGTGCTTTGTAGCGTCAAAATGGCGCCATAGGAGGTTCGAGTTCTGAAGCGAAGCTTACCCCCTATGTTCCCACATTGTATCAGATTTTATCCCCTTTTCTCCCAATTTGGTAGCCAATTACCCCCAACCTATTATCCAGTAGCAATGGACTACAGATGGAATGTAGCTTTTAGCTAAATCTGGTGCACCCATCTCTTTGTTTATTGCAAACATTTAAATATAAGTGCACACTGTCCTTTTAAATAAACAAACTTAAACGAAGTAGCACAGAGGCCTCGCATTAACTAGCTTCTGGTCAGACCTAATTTTTAAAAGGTCCTAGAAATGTGGGAAGATAGGGTTGTGAGAACATAGGGCCTAATTTTAAGAAAAGTCTTAGAAATGTGGGAACATAGGGCCTAATTTTAAGAAAAGTCTTAGAAATGTGGGAACATAGGGCCTAATTTTAAGAAAAGTCTTAGAAATGTGGGAACATAGGGCCTAATTTTATGAAAAGTCATAGAAATGTGGGAACATAGGGCCTAATTTTAAGAAAAGTCATAGAAATGTGGGAACATAGGGCCTAATTTTAAGAAAAGTCTTAGAAATGTGGGAACATAAGGCCTAATTTTAAGAAAAGTCTTAGAAATGTGGGAACATAGGGCCTAATTTTAAGAAAAGTCTTAGAAATGTGGGAACATAGGGCCTAATTTTAAGAAAAGTCTTAGAAATGTGGGAACATAAGGCCTAATTTTAAGAAAAGTCTTAGAAATGTGGGAACATAAGGCCTAATTTTAAGAAAAGTCTTAGAAATGTGGGAACATAAGGCCTAATTTTAAGAAAAGTCTTAGAAATGTGGGAACATAGGGCCTAATTTTAAGAAAAGTCTTAGAAATGTGGGAACATAGGGCCTAATTTTAAGAAAAGTCTTAGAAATGTGGAGACATAGGGCCTAATTTTTAAGAAAAGTCTTAGAAATGTGGGAACATAAGGCCTAATTTTAAGAAAAGTCATAGAAATGTGGGAACATAAGGCCTAATTTTAAGAAAAGTCTTAGAAATGTGGGAACATAGGGCCTAATTTTAAGAAAAGTCTTAGAAATGTGGGAACATAGGGCCTAATTTTAAGAAAAGTCTTAGAAATGTGGGAACATAAGGCCTAATTTTAAGAAAAGTCTTAGAAATGTGGGAACATAGGGCCTAATTTTAAGAAAAGTCTTAGAAATGCGGGAACATAGGGCCTAATTTTAAGAAAAGTCTTAGAAATGCGGGAACATAGGGCCTAATTTTAAGAAAAGTCTTAGAAATGTGGGAACATAAGGCCTAATTTTAAGAAAAGTCTTAGAAATGCGGGAACATAGGGCCTAATTTTAAGAAAAGTCTTAGAAATGCGGGAACATAGGGCCTAATTTTCAGTGAAAAATAAATTCTTCGAAATGTGGGAACATAGGGCTGACTCCCTTTAGATTAGGGCCACTAATTGCAAGATAACACCACAAAACATAGCTCAACAACTGCTGCATTAATTAAATTTTTTTAACGATACCTGTCAATGCAAAAAACACAGAGATTCAGCAGCATATTAACGACAACAAAATAAAGTTCAACGGTAACCGCCCACTTTTATAATGGCTCTGGTTCGGAAGGGATTTTCACCATTCAATTTCCCAAATAAAGAGCCAAAGTCCCGCCCTTCTACTTCCGGCCAATGGGACCTTATCTTTCGAAAAAGTATGAACTAGAGTCAATGGAGAGATAATAATTATTGTTTGATCCCGTTTGAATTGAGCCGTGGATTAGAAATATGATGTTCGTCAATTTAAACCATTATTTTTCAACCGAAGAAAGTCTCAGTTTGTTGTTAAACTGTTGAAGTATAAGACTGTGAAAATACGTAATTACAAAGACTACAAACTTCAATGTCTCATGGATGACGTCTGGCTGAAGCTACGATGTCTCTGTGTATCGTACCGGGGATGTAACGTTACTCTAATGAGCCGAGGATCTCGCTTGTTCTTCTGCTTCTCTGCTAGAACACTTGACTGGATAAAACCCATCAGGTGAGATAACGTTACATGTGTTGTGGAACAGAGCTAAGCTAGCTAGCGAGCGAGCCAAGCATCCAGCTTGGTGGGGTAGATTGTGTGAGACGGGAGATGTAGTCCACTGGGAGATGTAGTCCACTGAGCGGTTTCACACTAAACTAAGTGGTCATATGACAAACCTACGGCTAACTGGAGACTTTCTTCGGTTGAAAAATTATCTTTTAAATTGACGAACATTGTATTTGTAATCCGTGGCTCAATTCAAACGGGATCAAACAATAATTTGCCTCTCCCCGTTCACTAACATTCATATTTTTTACGAGTTAAGGTCCCATGAGGGTGACTTCGGCTCTCTATTGAGGTTTGATGCATGGGCGTCAGTTTGGTTTGAAATGTGCTGGGGACAGAGACGCATTTGGAAGTGCATTTCCAGAAGTGCTGGGTACAATATTCATATTTTTTTTGTCTTTTGCGCAGGTCATGTTTTGAAAGACGCTGTCTAATGTATCAGATAACTTGTAAATTAATAAAAATGTATTCAAAAATGGGATGACGTCCGACACGTTTTATGAAGAAGCCTTAAGTTTTCAAAAACCATTAGACAAATAGGTGCAAATTCAACTCATGTTTAGGACATGTTAAAGGTTCGCAGAAAAAATCTAAACATTGGAGGCCATTAATCGGCGCGCAAAGTCCTTGAAATCCATTCTGCAGTAAGCGTCATATAGCCATGGTAAAAAGAAAACAAGGCAGTTTAATTCATTTTGGTTTTACTAAGAAATAAATAGTGTAGTGATGACATTAATAGCATGACCGATTCACCTGCTGCAAGCCCCACCTCCAACCGGGGTGACAACACAAGAAGAAGCTGAAGAAATAATGTCCTCTCTGGCTGAAGATGCTCCTAATCACTCTTGTTCCTCTCTCTTCCGTTAAATTGGAAAAGTCCTGTTATTATGGACGTTATCTGATAAGCGTTTCTGCTTCATTAGAGCCTATATAAGGAAAAAGCTTAACGTGGTAGAATGTAGCAGGACTACCTCAACAACAATCAATGATCACCACATTTCTCTCTCATATTGCTCATCATAACCACTGAAAACTGTCAAAAAATCTAACCGAAAGTCCTATTATTATGGATGTTATCTGACATTAAGCGTTTCTGCTTCACATTTCCAGCAGGGCAGCAGAGCGGCTGTGGGTTGACTCCCCACGGTTCTCATATGTCCTATAAGGTCCGCAGCAGAGCGGCTGTGGGTTGACTCCCCACGGTTCTCATATGTCCTATAAGGTCCGCAGCAGAGCGGCTGTGGGTTGACTCCCCACGGTTCTCATATGTCCTATTAGGTCCGCAGCAGAGCGGCTGTGGGTTGACTCCCCACGGTTCTCATATGTCCTATAAGGTCCGCAGCAGAGCGGCTGTGGGTTGACTCCCCACGGTTCTCATATGTCCTATAAGGTCCGCAGCAGAGCGGCTGTGGGTTGACTCCCCACGGTTCTCATATGTCCTATAAGGTCCGCAGCAGAGCGGCTGTGGGTTGACTCCCCACGGTTCTCATATGTCCTATAAGGTCCGCAGCAGAGCGGCTGTGGGTTGACTCCCCACGGTTCTCATATGTCCTATAAGGTCCGCAGCAGAGCGGCTGTGGGTTGACTCCCCACGGTTCTCATATGTCCTATTAGGTCCGCAGCGGAGCGGCTGTGGGTTGACTCCCCACGGTTCTCATGTGTCCTATAAGGTCCGCAGCGGAGCGGCTGTGGGTTGACTCCCCACGGTTCTCATGTGTCCTATAAGGTCCGCAGCAGAGCGTCTGTGGGTTGACTCCCCGCGGTTCTCATATGTCCTATTAGGTCCGCAGCAGAGCGGCTGTGGGTTGACTCCCCACGGTTCTCATATGTCCTATTAGGTCCGGGCGGAGCGGCTGTGGGTTGACTCCCGACGTTCTCATATGTCCTATAAGGTCCGCGGCAGAGCGTCGGGTTGACTCCCCACGGTTCTCATATGTCCTATTAGGTCCGCAGCAGAGCGCTGTGGGGTTGACTCCCCACGGTTCTCATATGTCCTATTAGGTCCGCGCAGAGCGGCTGTGGGTTGACTCCCCACGGTTCTCATATGTCCTATTAGGTCCGCAGCAGAGCGGCTGTGGGTTGACTCCCCACGGTTCTCATATGTCCTATTAGGTCCGCAGCAGAGCGGCTGTGGGTTGACTCCCCACGGTTCTCATATGTCCTATAAGGTCCGCAGCAGAGCGGCTGTGGGTTGACTCCCCACGGTTCTCATATGTCCTATAAGGTCCGCAGCAGAGCGGCTGTGGGTTGACTCCCCACGGTTCTCATATGTCCTATAAGGTCCGCAGCAGAGCGGCTGTGGGTTGACTCCCCACCGGTTCTCATATGTCCTATAAGGTCCGCAGCAGAGCGGCTGTGGGTTGACTCCCCACGGTTCTCATATGTCCTATAAGGTCCGCAGCAGAGCGGCTGTGGGTTGACTCCCCACGGTTCTCATATGTCCTATAAGGTCCGCGCGCGAGGGGCTGTGGGTTGACTCCCCACGGTTCTCATATGTCCTATAAGGTCCGGGCAGAGGCGGCTGTGGGTTGACTCCCCACGGTTCTCATATGTCCTATAAGGTCCGCGGCAGAGCGCTGTGGGTTGACTCCCCACGGTTCTCATATGTCCTATAAGGTCCGCAGCAGAGCGGCTGTGGGTTGACTCCCCACGGTTCTCATATGTCCTATAAGGTCCGCACAGAGCGGCTGTGGGTTGACTCCCCACCGGTTCTCATATGTCCTATAAGGTCCGCAGCAGAGCGGCTGTGGGTTGACTCCCCACGGTTCTCATATGTCCTATAAGGTCCGCCAACGCGGCTGTGGGTTGACTCCCCACGGTTCTCATATGTCCTATAAGGTCCGCCGCGCGGACGGTTGGCTTTGACTCGGTTCTCATATGTCCTATAAGGTCCGCAGAGCGGCGCGTGGGTTGACTCCCCACGGTTCTCATATGTCCTATAAGGTCCGCAGCAGAAGCGGCTGTGGGTTGACTCCCCACGGTTCTCATATGTCCTATAAGGTCCGCAGCAGAGCGGCTGTGGGTTGACTCCCCACGGTTCTCACATGTCCTATAAGGTCCGCAGCAGAGCGGCTGTGGGTTGACTCCCCACGGTTCTCATATGTCCTATAAGGTCCGCAGCAGAGCGGCGCTGTGGGTTGACTCCCCACGGTTCTCATATGTCCTATTAAGGTCCGCAGCAGAGCGGCTGTGGGTTGACTCCCCACGGTTCTCATATGTCCTATAAGGTCCGCACAGAGCGGCTGTGGGTTGACTCCCCACGGTTCTCATATGTCCTATAAGGTCCGCAGCAGAGCCGCTGTGGGTTGACTCCCCGCGGTTCTCATATGTCCTATAAGGTCCGCAGCAGAGCGGCTGTGGGTTGACTCCCCCACGGTTCTCATATGTCCTATAAGGTCCCGGCAGAGCGGCTGTGGGTTGACTCCCCACCGGTTCTCATATGTCCTATAAGGTCCGCAGCAGAGCGGCTGTGGGTTGACTCCCCACCGGTTCTCATATGTCCTATAAGGTCCGCAGCAGAGCGGCTGTGGGTTGACTCCCCACCGGTTCTCATATGTCCTATAAGGTCCGCAGCAAGCGGCTGTGGGTTGACTCCCCCCGGTTCTCATATGTCCTATAAGGTCCGCAGCAGAGCGCTGTGGGTTGACTCCCCACGGTTCTCATATGTCCTATAAGGTCCGCAGCAAGCGGCCTGTGGGTTGACTTCCCCACGGTTCTCATATGTCCTATTAGGTCGCGCAGAGCGGCTGTGGGTTGACTCCCCACGGTTCTCATATGTCCTATAAGGTCCGCAGCAGAGCGGCTGTGGGTTGACTCCCCACCGGTTCTCATATGTCCTATAAGGTCCGACGGAAGCGGCTGTGGGTTGACTCCCCACGGTTCTCATATGTCCTATAAGGTCCGCAGCAGAGCGGCTGTGGGTTGACTCCCCACGGTTCTCATATGTCCTATAAGGTCCGCAGCAGAGCGGCTGTGGGTTGACTCCCCACGGTTCTCATATGTCCTATAAGGTCCGCAGCAGAGCGGCTGTCTGTGCCTGTCCTGTGGGGGGGATAGAGCTTTTTGTGGATTTGTTGGTATCTGTTGCTCACGAATTATAGGCCTATGTGTTATGAACTTTATTTTTTTAACTAAATTGAGTTCGAGGTTTAAAAAAAAAAAAGTGGTGGGTACAAAATGACTCATGTCCCTACCGAAATCGACGCCTATGGTTTGATAAAAGGCTGATATGAATGAGTTTTAAGCCTGGAACCAAGCCAACCAAGCTACGAGGTGAATCGTAAAAACCATAAAACATTTGATATGCCTCAAAATAACTTTGTGAAAACGGCAAAAGAGGCAGGTACAAGACTGTGTTCAGAAACTATCGGAGACATAAAAATATATTCGAGAAAGAGGGGTCATGTTTGCTGGATTACGTAAATTGGTCTAGTTGAACTCAGGATTACAGATGTCCTTGAAAGTGGAGTTGCCATTAATAGAAAGGCAATATTTATTCGCGTTTTTGAAAAGCACTGGACTATTTAGGAAATTATAGTTTAATGTATTGGCATGAATAAATAGATAATGGGTAATTACCAATAGGAGGCAGTAATGCAACGACTTGGATGCCAACTGCCGTTAAACTCTAAAGAAGAAGAAGAAGAAGATCAGAGACATTATAAATGGCATAAATGGCAGCTAGCTAGCTAGCTAGCAGTTTCGCGGGTTCTGTAAAACATTTCCATGGTAACAGCGAGGTCCACCAATCAGAGAAGTCGCCGTTACGCTTAGGATTGTGGGCAGGGTTCAAAATTAGCACCATCTACTAGCCAAATGCTGGTAAAATATGCAAGTGGCTGGTAGATTAGCTTCACTCACCAGCCAAAAATACAATGGCAATCTATAGAGTGGCTGGTAAAATTTGAACATTCACTAGTCATTTGGCTGGTGGACGAAAAAGTTAATTTTGAACCCTGATTGTGGGTAATGTAGTACTTATCAATGACATTGCGCGAATAAAACGTGTTTTTTTCTTAGAAGTAGGTTGCTTTCACACCGACTTGTGGCCTTCTACAGGAGCAGAAACTGTCGTTTCAGCGACTCGGAGCTCGTGGTCAGTCTACCTTGGATGGTTTAAACCTTATGACTGATAATCTGAGCGGGAAGCAGCACGACAACACCTGCAAAAAACACCTTTTTCTTTTCTTTTTAGAAGTCATGTTCATCACAATCTGAAAAGCAGTAAAGCTGGACAGAAATGTCCAACAACGATTCAGCCTCACTGACATTAGAGCAAACACAGAGCCAGAAACGAGCAAATCAACACATGAAATTACAAGCAGACACAGCAGTAGCCTAGCGACTAAAATACAGTGGTGTAGTCTAATGTATTGTAGTGGGTATACTGTACTGTATATACAGTATATGCAGGGGCGGGTCTACCGGGGTGGCATAGGGTGGCAAATGCCACCCTAAAAGAAAGCCTTGCCACCCCTGCTGCCACCCCAGTTGGTAGCAATGAATTAAAAGTTACGGCCAATTTGACCATTTTACGAGCTTGAATCTCCAATGTCCAACTGCAACTGTTTGCTTCCCCTCTCACACATCTGCCACTCCTCACCTGTTTCTTTTAATGCCTGTCCTGTGATAATGCCCCTTACTTCTATCCTACTTCTATCTCCTGTTAAGTGAGATCACATTGTATGGTCACTTATTCCTAACATGAACTGTTTCACATGAAACATCAAATGCAGGACACTGATTGCATGAGATGAAGTTTGTCTGTATAAGTTTGTAAATGGCAGCCTGTGCCCTTTTGTAGTGTGTACATACTATTTCTCATCAAACTGTGATAACTGTTATTAAATTCAGTATATATACGTCTGACATATGTTGCCACCCCTCAAAAATTCCTGCCCCCCTCTCGCCACCCCATAAATATTTCTCTGGATCCGCGCCTGAGTATATATATTGGTCTATATATATGGGCCAGAATCTGCCTTTGGGGAAGGGGAGGCATATCATAGTGGGGGGGTCTGAGTGTCCTCCCCCAGGGAAGTTTCACAGCAACTTCATTTTTGGTTGCATTTGGATACGCTTTAATGCACCAATTTACGGTGGAAATACCTTTATTTAGCCTATATGCGAAGAAAAAGAACACAGATGACAATTCAAAGTATATCAAACATATAATGGAAAGTATGTTGTTGCGTGTCATTGGGCATTTTAAAGTGGGTATACAGTATACCCACTTTAAAATGCCCAATGACACGCAACAACATACGCAGCTATAGGCCTACGCAGGTATAGGCCTATACCGTATACCTGCGTAGGCCTATAGCTGCGTATCACGTAGACTACACCCCTGCTAAAAAACCAACCTTTAGACGCCGCCGCCGGCCTCCTCGGTCCGTCTCGGGGCTCCTCGGTCCGACAGGAAAACTGGCCGACAACCGACAGCAACCACTGGGCCTCGGGCAGAAGTTATTTCTTATTCCTATTATTTCAGGGTTTCCCCCAGTGTAATGCAAGCCTGGCGATGCCAAACGGTTCTAAGCCACTGGGAATTATTAAAGTATTTTTAAGCAGTTAGTGGGGCAGCTCGGTTAGAAACGTAGCTAGACGTAGCCATATTTCATACAGTCTGTGACTGGCCCAGGTCAAAAAGACACTTTCCGGCGGGCCAAACAACTTTTCTGAGGTAAACACTGTATGTATATACTTTATATTATCGTCAAAAACAACGTAAACACGGACCGTAGCAAAAGCACCGTCTCTAACTGTAGAATCAAACCAGATTAATTGATTAGAGCCAGGTTATATTCCCAAACTGTGCACCTGCTTGAATTTGATTGGACGTTGCTATTCATCCCCCCCATTCGAATGAGCCAATGGTTGTAAAGCATATGGGCAAATACCATTGACATATATAAAAGGCAAATACCACACACGCTTATTTACTTCTCCGGCCGAACTCTCGCGATGCTTCATTTCTCTCTGAGGCGCCGTGCAGTAGGAGCATTTAAATGGAGACACTGAAGTAAAACAACATGTATCAAAACTCAAAATTGTACCAAAGTACTTCAGTGAATGTTATTTCCATCACAGCAGTGGTGGAGAAAGTGTTCACGAGTACGAATATCAAACTGTGGAAATACTTTGATGCAAGTCCTGCGTTGAAAATGTTATTTTGGCTAAAGTAAAAGTATATAATATAGCCCAAGTATTATCAGGAAAATGTACTTAAAAGTAAAATTAAAAAGGAAAAGCAACAAATCTTTCCTCATCTTAAGAAGCTGGAACCATAAAATGTTTTTACATAAAAACTATTAACAAAATAGTTGCCAATTAATTTTTTGTTAATAGACTAATTGATTAAAGGTCCCATCACATGGTGCTCTTTGGATGCTTTTATATAGGCCTTAGTGGTCCCCTAATACTGTATC
>NC_053128.1:31438365-31458365 GCF_010015445.1 Perca fluviatilis | reverse complement strand
ATTCTAGGCTGGCCTAATAGAGCCATAAGCCTCACAGGTTTCCAGTAGCGCCACGTTTTACAGGCCGCCGACAGAGCCGCACGTTCACAGTAAGCTCAGCCGGCACAGAGCGCCACGTTCACAGGCTGGGAGAGAGTTGTGGAAATTTGACCGAGCGCCACGTTTACAGGCTGCCGACAGAGCGCCACGTTTACAGGCTGCCGACAGAGCGCCACGTTCAAAGGCTGCCGACAGAGCGCCACGTTTCACAGGCTGCCGACAGAGCGCCACGTTCACGAAATGCCCACAGCCACGTTCAAAGTGGCTGCCGACAGAGCCACGCCGCGTATCGCACAGAGCGCCATCGTTCACAGGCTGCCGAACAGAGCCCACGTCAAAGTCGGGTTTACAGAGCTACCGTCAGTGCGTCGCATTGTGAGCCACGCTTCACAGGGCTGCCGCAGAGACCACGCTTTGCCAGCCGCCGACAGAGCGCCATGTTCAAAGGCTGCCGACAGAGCGCCACGTTCACAGGCTGCCGACAGAGCGCCACGTTTCACAGGCTGCCGACAGAGCGCCACGTTTCACAGGCTGCCGACAGAGCGCCACGTTCACAGGCGGCCGACAGAGCGCCACGTTCACAGGCTGCCGACAGAGCGCCAGGTTCACAGGCGGCTGACAGAGCGCTGAGTGAAAACATTAGGCTGCTTGCACGCTGGCTGGGTGGCGCAAGCGTGGTGTTTTCTATGTCTTTGCACACTAGAAACGTGTCTGACGCGGGAGAGAGTTGTGGAAATTTACTGCACTCTAGCAGTAGTATACTTCATGTTAAAACACAATTATTTATTATAATGTCAAAACCTAGAGACTTTCAAACATCAAAATGTCATTTATTAATATGTATTTGTGTCTATATGACATATAAACATCTTATCCTATTATATTTTGCCTGGAAAAGCAGGCAGTGTGTAAGCTCTAACCTGTGAACCCGAAATATGAATGGACATGCCACGCAGCCAGTGAGCAGGAGCCCTTAAGAGATGTGCAGATATCCATACCAGTAACTGAAAAGCCTCCGATACTGCTGCTGGTACCGGTACGTACTGGAGTTTACGCACCAATCCGATACCACGAAATTCAGCCCTGAAGAAAATCTACTTCTTTACATCTCGTTCTTTTTCTGATATGACTCACTGTCAACCTGTGTTCATTGTTTGAGTTTGTTCACGTTTCACAAAGAGTTTAACCTGAGACAGACCGACAACAAAGACAGAAATCATATCACATCCATACAGAGATAGTAGTATACAGCTGTTATACATCATATCACATCCATACAGAGATAGTAGTATACAGCTGTTATACATCATATCACATCATACAGAGATAGTAGTATACAGCTGTTATACATCATATCACATCCATACAGAGATAGTAGTATACAGCTGTTATACATCATATCACATCCATACAGAGATAGTAGTATACAGCTGTTATACATCATATCACATTCATACAGGGATAGTAGTATACAGCTGTTATACATCATATCACATCCATACAGAGATAGTAGTATACAGCTGTTATATATCATATCACATCCATACAGAGATAGTAGTATACAGCTGTTATACATCATATCACATCCATACAGAGATAGTAGTATACAGCTGTTATATATCATATCACATCCATACAGGGATAGTAGTATACAGCTGTTATATATCATATCACATCCATACAGAGATAGTAGTATACAGCTGTTATACATCATATCACATCCATACAGGGATAGTAGTATACAGCTGTTATATATCATATCACATCCATACAGAGATAGTAGTATACAGCTGTTAAAACATAATAAAATATATGACACACTGGTATCTGATCGGTACTCTGTATCGGCCGATACGTAAGTTCAGGTATCGGTAATCAACAAATGGTATTGGACCATCTCTAAAAAACACACACTTAAACATTTTAAATACTCTTTCACTGCATCTGCTGCATACCGAATATTGTGTATGATCTAGGGCTGGGTATTGCAAACGATATATACCGAAATGATTCGATTTCACAAGGTACCAATTAGATTACATTTCCAATTAGTAATAATTTAGGTTAGGGAGACTCAAGGTGGCCTGATGTTTATACTTGTGCGCTGCTGTGTGCGTCGAGCCCGTGTGTGTGTGTGTGTGTGTGTGTGTGTGTGTGTGTGTGTGTGTGTGTGTGTGTGTGTGTGTGTGTGTGTGTGTGTGTGTATATATATTAACTGTACCTCAGAGTAGAGTGGCGGCGGCAGATACTTGAACTCTGTGATGTAAGTTAGCAGAGATCCCTCGTCCTCTCCGTCTCCGTCAGACCGATCACAGCTGTGCAGACATTCCCGCCTGTGAGACTCCGATATTGCCAGATCGCTGTAACTCGGCGGTGCTGCAGAAAACACACGAGCGTTACATTAGAGATGTTCTGAGCGTAGACGGTAAAAATGAGCGGGATGTGCGTTCTCTGCAACTTCCAGCGAGGGGGGGCGACTCCACCGGCTCCAAAAAGAAGTCAGTTTCTATAGAAGTGTGTGAGAAAAAGAGACGACTTCTCACTTGATTTATTACCTCGGTAAACATTTTCGTAATGAGTTTATGGTCTCAGTCGCTAGTTTCAAGTCTTCTTCAACACAGCAGGATGTTCATTTAGTACATGATGCTCCAGTTTATTTAAAAACAGACAATAAAGCAGGGGATGCTTTAGGACCTGTCAGTAACACTCTCTCTTTCTGTACTCATATATTTTAGATTCCTCAAAGTAGCCACCCTTTGCTTTTTTTGATAACTCTGCAAACCCTTGGTGTTCTCTCAATGAGCTTCATGAGGTAGTCACCTGAAATGGTTTTACCTTCACAGGTGTGCTTTGTCAGGGTTAATTAGTGGAATTATTTCCCTTATTAATAAAAAAGCAAAGGGTGGCTACTTTGAAGAATCTAAAATATAAGACATGTTTTCAGTTATTTCACACTTTTTTGTTAAGTACATAATTCCATATGTGTTCATTCATAGTTTTGATGCCTTCAGTGAGAATCTACAATGTAAATAGTCATGAAAATAAAAAGGAAACACATTGAATGAGAAGGTGTGTCCAAACTTTTGGCCTGTACTGTATATATATATATATATATATATATATATATGCTAAAGTAGGCCAAAGTTCAGCCATAGCTACGTTGTTAGCTTCTAGCAAAAAGTCAGGCACAGCTAGGCACTGCTAGTTACTGTTACTGCTAGGCACTAGGCACTGCTAGGCACTGTTACTGATAGGCACTAGGCACTGCTAGGCACAGCTAGGCACTGCTAGTTACTGTTACTGCTAGGCACTAGGCACTGCTAGGCACTGCTAGTTAATGTTACTGCTAGGCACTAGGCACTGTTAGGCACTACTAGGCACTGCTAGGCTAGCCCTAGATACTATGTCCGTTACTTTGACAGTCTGATTCTGAGAAGAGATGTGCATTAACCGTACGTACCCTCGGGTCTCTCCGACAGGCCCAGCCAGCTCAAAGTGCTGCAGTTGCTGCTGATGCTGGAGGTGCGCGTGGTGCAGGCGTGCAGCGGTATGGTCCCGATCACCAGCGGCAGCGAGAGAGACAAGTTCAATCCGCCGGGAACGTCCACGTACACCTGCAGCCAGACAGGAAGGGTTGGTTAAAACATGTTCGTCTCAGCGGGAGCCAGTTGAACCGGTTCACAGCAGCACTTTGAGGTTTCATGAACACGTGAACTGAAGTTTATTATATTTATTCAATCTGGCACTCGGTAGGAAACACGCAATAAATTAAATGGGAGTTTTACCGGCAGATAAACGCAGACCTCCTTGTACCGGAGACATTCTTCTGCATGTACTTCAGAACAGAAAATCTGAAAACTTTCCCTCAAGTTACCAGCTAACGCTAGCGGTAGCTCGCTAGCTTGGTTAAATTTTCCAAAATGACTAGTAGAAGTCTTGCGTGACCCTGCAAGATCTCCAATCTTATATAAATATATCTTATATAATATTGTCTTTAGCGTTAGATGTGAGATGGCATCAGACTTTAAAGTCTTCTAGTGGATGGTAGGCATTATTCGCATCACAAAGACCACACCCCCCCCCTCCACCTTGCCCCCCCCCCCTTCTCTCCTCCTCAATAGCTACAGACACAGAAATGGCACATCCTAAGGAAAGCTCATTGTGGGACTGGCTCTAGTGGCTGTAATTCTGCACCAAGGCTGAATTTCAGGAAAGAGACTTCAGATACAGTATTAGGGGACCA
This sequence comes from Perca fluviatilis, assembly GCF_010015445.1. Lineage (NCBI taxonomy): Eukaryota > Metazoa > Chordata > Actinopteri > Perciformes > Percidae > Perca > Perca fluviatilis. Next base: position 31,454,083 of record NC_053128.1, on the reverse strand, counting down.
CTAAGGTCTATATAAAAGAGACTTCAGATACAGTATTAGGGGACCACTAAGGTCTATATAAAAGAGACTTCAGATACAGTATTAGGGGACCACTAAGGTCTATATAAAAGAGACTTCAGATACAGTATTAGGGGACCACTAAGGTCTATATAAAAGAGACTTCAGATACAGTATTAGGGGACCACTAAGGTCTATATAAAAGAGACTTCAGATACAGTATTAGGGGACCACTAAGGTCTATATAAAAGAGACTTCAGATACAGTATTAGGGGACCACTAAGGCCTATATAAAAGAGACTTCAGATACAGTATTAGGGGACCACTAAGGTCTATATCAAAGAGACTTCAGATACAGTATTAGGGGACCACTAAGGTCTATATCAAAGCATCCAAAAAGCAGCATGTCATAGGACCTTTAAAGTCCTGGACTCACCACGAGAGCGTACTCCACCCTGATGATGGGGCAGTCCAGGATGGAGGGAGACACCGGGGGGATCTTGAGCAGTTTGCCCTCCCAGCTCTGGCTCTTCCCCTGCAGCAGAGCCTCTCCTCTCAGATTGGACACCAGTTGCTGGATCTGCTTGCCCTTGCCCTTGGCGAAGAAGGTCTGCGTCTGGTACAGAGCGGCCTTGGGCACCACGACCCGGGACGAACAGTTCTCCACCTCGGCGAAGATTTGGATCGACTCGCCTTGGAGAGAAGGGAGAAAAGATCAGTCTGGCAGACTGAGAGAGAGAGAGAGAGAGATAGAGTTGGAATAAGTGAGATCTTAAAGAGTAAAGAAGAAGAAAAAGGGTGGAGGAGTTCAACGCATTCGTATGAACTCATTCGTATGATATCGTATGAAAACTTATGCACAACAATTTGTAAATCCTGCAAAATTGGCGACAGTCAGTAGTGTAATATATGAATAAAATAGATAAATGTATAATAATGTCCAAAATGAAGTCTTGTAATATGGTTTTTGTGTAGAGAGACAATGGATAAACATTGTTTGGACGTGACTACGTCCTGGATTGTAGCACAAAATCCTACATATAATCAGTGGTGGAAGAAGTACTCAGATCACAGGTAAAAGTACCAAAAAGTTAAGTAAAATGTTATGTTTGAATATGCAAATGAGCCGTTATTTAATGCTTAAGTTTGGTGAATGTAGGAGAAATCTACAGACACAAATAGACAAAGTGTAAATGTTTTCTTTCAATGCGTTCTCATAACCAGGTTCGTATGATAGCTTACGAAAAATGTATGCACAACAATTCGTATAGCCTGCGAAATTAGCTGTTAGCTAAACTAACGTTAGCTTCCCGGTGGAGGCTAGCCATAGGCTTCTTCCAGGACATGAACACCTGTTTCCTGGGTGAAAGTCTTGTGTTTTCTCCTTAACTTCTTCAGGACATGAACACCTGTTTCCTGGGTGAAAGTCTTGTGTTTTCTCCTTAACTTCTTCCAGGACATGAACACCTGTTTCCTGGGTGAAAGTCTTGTGTTTTCTCCTTAACTTCTTCCAGGACATGAACACCTGTTTCCTGGGTGAAAGTCTTGTGTTTTCTCCTTAACTTCTTCCAGGACATGAACACCTGTTTCCTGGGTGAAAGTCTTGTGTTTTCTCCTTAACTTCTTCCAGGACATGAACACCTGTTTCCTGGGTGGAAGTCTTGTGTTTTCTCCTTAACTTCTTCAGGACATGAACACCTGTTTCCTGGGTGAAAGTCTTGTGTTTTCTCCTTAACTTCTTCAGGACATGAACACCTGTTTCCTGGGTGAAAGTCTTGTGTTTTCTCCTTAACTTCTTCAGGACATGAACACCTGTTTCCTGGGTGAAAGTCTTGTGTTTTCTCCTTAACTTTCAGGACATGATCACCTGTTTCCTGGGTGAAAGTCAACGTGCTGCTGACCGTAATAAATAAGTGCAACAAATACTAATAGACTAGTGACAAATGGTCAAAAAGGGCTTTAGTTTTTGAGATACCCCTACTGGAGGTAGAACTAAACCCAACAATGTTTTTCCTCATCTCTAAGGTCTCCCATATATGAAATGGATTCTTGGCTAAAAATATTTTACTGCTAAGATTGTTAAATTAACATATATTGTTATGCACCCCAAAACCAAAAAAGGACTAAAATATAGCCTGTCCGTATGAGAGTTAAGGCATAGAAACTAATGCAGATCAATCACACAAGCTCTGAGAGCTTTGAAACTTGGCATGTGTGTGGTCAGGAAGTTGCTTCACCTACTAGAAAAGACAGGATGTGAGTATCTTGATGTATGGAATAAATAGAGACCCTGTAAACACATACCTAAAATAGGCGAACATGCAAAAAATGAGTACCTATGCAGAATGGTTTCATTTACTTTGTGATTACTTTGCCAGGGATTATCATAGAAACACATAAGATGGCTTGTTGGAAAGGTGGGGTTGTGCTGAATCCAGCAATACCAAAGATGTAAATATAGCATGATAAATCAGGGTGTTCTTTCACTAAAGGTTGGGGGGTGCCCAAAGGGGGGTGTCCCAAAGGAAAAATGGAACACTGACATAATTTAGTCTCAAGTCCAAAGCTTATTATCAGTGGTGAGAAGAATGTTGAGAAATTCAAATATAACATACATTTAATAATGAAACATTTCATATGGCAGCTTGTACTATACAGTCCATATGGAAACAAAGATTGAAATCAAAAGATAACACCTTACCACAGCACAAACAGGAGACCAGGAGTCAGGATTGCAGTTTGACCTAAATGAGCCTTTTAATAAAACTATAACTTAACACAATACAAATTAAATGACTGTCTTAAATCAAACAAATGGCAATCTTACAAAACAAACACTGTGAGGGGGAATGAGCCCACTCCTCACCTCACTGAATCTCAAGCTCTTCTCAGGCTGTTTTTTTCTAGCAGCAACATGAACTGCTTTTGGTAGCCATTCTGGGGGTTAGGGCCTCTCCAGTGGCCACTTTGGGGAGGTCAGCCCCCCATGATGTTACAACTGCAACACACCACTGTCACTCATCTGGTTTCCAGAGAAGAGGTTTGACCAGGTGGCTGAGGCGCCACACTACTGTTTGGTACAAGGCTCTAACAAGGCTCTAAGCCCTTGTAAGTGCCTTGTACCAAACCATAATGTGGCGTCACAGCCACCTGGTCAAACCTCTTCTCTGGAACCCAGTTGGTAGAGGATGGAGGCTCAGAGAAGATGGGTGCATTGAACCTGTGATGTTCCAGAAGGCACCAGCACCTAAAGAAGTTAGAGACATCACCCACCTCTACTGTAAAGATGGAAACTGCAACGATGCCAGTGTATTTCAGTGGGCTTGACCTGCACAGAGTTTTGCTCTTGCCCTTTCACAGACTGTCAAAATATTTCACTGATGACAATGCAGATGAGTGACAGTGATGTGTTGCAGTTGTAACATCATGGGGAGCTGACCTCCCCAACGTGGCCACTTGCCCAGTACTGGTGATGTATGTGCTGACAATGCTAGATAGAGCAGTCTTGTTTCCACTGATCCTGAGGTATTTTCTGTAGTTTGGAACACTTGTTTGTCCTGTGATGATATGTGTTCATCTGCTGGTTTGAATGGTGCCTCTTTTTTGTCTATCAAGATCTTTGACTGAGTGTTGGTGGTTATATCTATCAAACACTATAACGACTATGATACGACTTGTACAGCTTGCTGCAGAACTGGGACAGCACCATATATTCTTGTGACAGCAAACCATGCCATTTATAGTAAAGCACAACAGATCTTGTAGAGCAAACCGTCGCCCTTACAAGGAAAGATCACAATGAGACTGGGAGGTATGCATAAAACGATGGCTTACCTAGCAAGCATCGGAAAGCTCACATTTTGACTATCTGGTAGCTTGGAAGAGGCTTTGCCTGTGGCAAGAAGGTATGCCCTACCGTATGGCCAAAAGAAAGAAAAAGGTGTATGGACAGCCTTGTACCAATCTGGATGAGCTGAGGTACGGGTTAGCATCTGATGAGTGACAGTGGTGTGTTGCAGTTGTAACATCATGGGGGGCTGACCACTAGAGTCCGGATCGGGCCGAATTTTTCTGTCCGAGCCCGGCCTGCGTCTGACAGAGCCGTGACCGAGCCCGGCCCGAGCCTGACAGGCATTAAGAAATTTGTGTCCCGAGCCTGACAGTTAAAATCTAATTTTTTTCCTCATACTAATGACACGTGGGCTACGTTTTTTTGTGTGGAAAGCCTGCTTTTATTAAGCAACTACAGGAAGGCATTCGGAAATGTCAACAGATGAGCGCATCAGCGCACACGGGGCAACAAGCGCACGTTAATAAGATGTTAAAATGTTACGTGTTAACCTCTCCTGATCGCTTCGTTTCCAACAGTGATCAGAAAACCAGGTGAGACTGGTTACCTCCAGGGCCCACGTTATAACATGAATAACGTCGGGGTTAAAATCCCTTTTCTGGTGAGCAAATGACTGAACTTGGCTTTCAGTCTGGGGTTTATTTCGGACACCGCACACACTGTGTACAACTCTGCTCTGGTTGCCGCTACACGTCTGCTACCCATCGGACTCGGGTTGGGTATCCATGACTTACTGACCTCCCCAAAGTGGCCACTGGAGAGGCCCTAACCCCCAGAATGGCTACCAAAAGCAGTTCATGTTGCTGCTAGAAAAAAACAGCCTGAGAAGAGCTTGAGATTCAGTGAGGTGAGGAGTGGGCTCATTCCCCCTCACAGTGTTTGTTTTGTAAGATTGCCATTTGTTTGATTTAAGACAGTCATTTAATTTGTATTGTGTTAAGTTATAGTTTTATTAAAAGGCTCATTTAGGTCAAACTGCAATCCTGACTCCTGGTCTCCTGTTTGTGCTGTGGTAAGGTGTTATCTTTTGATTTCAATCTTTGTTTCCATATGGACTGTATAGTACAAGCTGCCATATGAAATTTTTCATTATTAAATGTATGTTATATTTGAATTTCTCAACATTCTTCTCACCACTGATAATAAGCTTTGGACTTGAGACTAAATTATGTCAGTGTTCCATTTTCTTTCATTTTGGACACCTCATACATTGAGTGAAAGAACACCCTGATTTGTCATGCTATATTTACATCTTTGGTATTGCTGGATTCAGCACAACTCCACCTTTTCAACAAGCCATCTTATGTGTTTCTATGATAATCCCTGGCAAAGTAATCACAAAGTAAATGAAACCATTCTGCATAGATATTCATCTTTTGCATGTTCGCCTATTTTAGGTATGTGTTTACAGGGTCTATTTATTCCATACATCAAGATATTCACATCCTGTCTTTTCTAGTAGGTGAAGCAACTTCCTGACCACAAACATGCCAAGTTTCAAAGCTCTCAGAGCTTGTGTGATTGATCTGCATTAGTTTCTATGCCTTAACTCTCATACGGACCGGCTATATTTTAGTCCTTTTTTGGTTTTGGGGTGCATAACAATATATGTTAATTTAACAATCTTAGCAGTAACATATCTTTAGCCAAGAATCCATTTCATATATGGGAGACCTTAGAGATGAGGAAAAACATTGTTGGGTTTAGTTCTACCCCCGGTAGGGGTATCTCAAAAATTTGGGGGCATTGTCACTAGCCTATAAGTACAGTGCTTAAGTTTGCATAGCTTCATGTACGAAAGCTTCATGAGAACAGCCTGAGGAGTTAGGAGGAGGGTGGGCTCACCTGGTGTGTAGCCCTTTCGCTCGATCTTGGCGCTGAGGGAGATCGGGCCTGAAGCGCAGAACCAGCAGCACAGAGTCTTCTCCTTCGAACCAGCCTGAGGCGCCTGAAGCACACAACCATCGGCGTTAACACCTCGACAACATCACAGCCGCTCCCGCCCTCTCAAGGGAACATTTGGGGAAAGGTGCTCATTCGCTTTCTCACCGAGAGTTAGGGGAGAAGATAATTTTGTGGCTGAATTATGGGAAAGAGACTTCAGATACAGTATTAGGGGACCACTAAGGCCTATATAAAAGAGACTTCAGATACAGTATTAGGGGACCACTAAGGTCTATATAAAAGAGACTTCAGATACAGTATTAGGGGACCACTAAGGTCTATATAAAAGAGACTTCAGATACAGTATTAGGGGACCACTAAGGTCTATATAAAAGAGACGTCAGATACAGTATTAGGGGACCACTAAGGTCTATATAAAAGAGACTTCAGATACAGTATTAGGGAACCACTAAGGTCTATATAAAAGAGACTTCAGATACAGTATTAGGGGACCACTAAGGTCTATATAAAAAGAGACTTCAGATACAGTATTATGGGGGGGACCACTAACGGTCTATATAAAAGAGACTTCAGATACAGTATTAGGGGACCACTAAGGTCTATGTAAAAGAGACTTCAGAAACAGTATTAGGGGACCACTAAGGTCTATATAAAAGAGACTTCAGATACAGTATTAGGGGACCACTAAGGTCTATATAAAAGAGACTTCAGATACAGTATTAGGGGACCACTAAGGTCTATATAAAAGATACTTCAGATACAGTATTAGGGGAACCACTAAGGTCTATATAAAAGAGACTTCAGATACAGTATTAGGGGACCACTAAGGCCTATATAAAAGAGAGCTTCAGATACAGTATTAGGGGACCACTAAGGTCTATATAAAAGATACTTCAGATACAGTATTAGGGGACCACTAAGGTCTATATAAAAGAGACTTCAGATACAGTATTAGGGGACCACTAAGATCTATATAAAAGAGACTTCAGATACAGTATTAGGGGACCACTAAGGTCTATATAAAAGAGACTTCAGATACAGTATTAGGGGACCACTAAGGTCTATATAAAAGAGACTTCAGATACAGTATTAGGGGACCACTAAGGCCTATATAAAAGAGACTTCAGATACAGTATTAGGGGACCACTAAGGTCTATATAAAAGCGACTTCAGATACAGTATTAGGGGACCACTAAGGTCTATATAAAAGAGACTTCAGATACAGTATTAGGGGACCACTAAGGTCTATATAAAAGAGACTTCAGATACAGTATTAGGGGACCACTAAGGTCTATATAAAAGCATCCAAAGAGCACCATGTCATGGGACCTTTAAGTGTCACTTTTTTATAAGCATGGTTACTGTCACAACAAAATTGCACACATTTATGAGGTGTGTGTGTTCCTCAGCCTCAGCGGGCCAATGGAAGGTGTGTGTGTGTGTGTGTGTGTGTGTGTGTGTGTGTGTGTGTGTGTGTGTGTGTGTGTGTGTGTGTGTGTGTGTGTGTGTGTGTGTGTGTGTGTGTGTGTGTGTGTGTGTGTGTGTGTGTGTGTTGGGAGATATAAGGATTTTGAGTGCATAGCTTTGTTGGTTGGTGGGGGGTGGTGGAAGGGGGAACAATTGAGCACATGATAGTTTTTAATTGTGTGACTGTGGTTGTAAAATTGTATATTTTAATGTTTTGTATTTCACTTGCATGACATTTTTATTGTGTTATGACCTACGGGCGGAAAATAGCACTTGTGCTACAACCTGGCACAGTGCATCTCTCCTTGTTCTTATACAAGGTTAATGTTAACTTGTGCATTGTCCCTGTTTTAAATAAAATGAATCTGAATCTGAATAAGAGGACACATCTGTTGTTTTGCAGTTTATATAAATAAAGAAATATTTTTCAGTAATTTGTCTGCAGCTCTTTCTGTTAAAAACATCAAGAGAAAATCATATCATCAGCCTAAAAATCGTGAGTTGAGTGTATGGTTACATTTCTAATAAAGACCTGTGATGTTCCTAGCTGCCTTGTCTCTTTATGCTATGCTAAGCTAAGCAGCTATATATTTACCATATAGGTATTCTCCTCTAACGCTCAGCAGGAAAGCGAATAACCAGGATCCCCCAAAATGTCGACCTGCTCCTTTCAAACAAAAAAAAAGCCAGCGTGTGCGGCGTGCTCCTACCAGCAGCAGTGGCGTGTTGATGTCGATGTGTTCAAACACGATGAACTCTTTCTTCACTTTGACGGGCAGCAGCCACGGACGGTGCAGTTCAGCTTTCACCCAGTACCGCACGCTGCCGTGCTTCCCTTCGAAGGAAGTGGCCAGAGCCCTGACAACACAGGAGGAAGTAGAGAGTAGTATTAGTATAACTGGCCAGAGCCCTGACAACACAGGAGGAAGTAGAGAGTAGTATTAGTATAACTGACCAGAGCCCTGACAACACAGGAGGAAGTAGAGAGTAGTATTAGTATAACTGGCCAGAGCCCTGACAACACAGGAGGAAGTAGAGAGTAGTATTAGTATAACTGGCCAGAGCCCTGACAACACAGGAGGAAGTAGAGAGTAGTATTAGTATAACTGACCAGAGCCCTGACAACACAGGAGGAAGTAGAGAGAGTAGTATTAGTATAACTGACCAGAGCCCTGACAACACAGGAGGAAGCAGAGAGAGTAGTATTAGTATAACTGGCCAGAGCCCTGACAACACAGGAGGAAGCAGAGAGTAGTATTAGTATAACTGGCCAGAGCCCTGACAACACAGGAGGAAGTAGAGAGTAGTATTAGTATAACTGGCCAGAGCCCTGACAACACAGGAGGAAGTAGAGAGTAGTATTAGTATAACTGACCAGAGCCCTGGACAACACAGGAGGAAGTAGAGAGTAGTATTAGTATAACTGACCAGAGCCCTGACAACACAGGAGGAAGTAGAGAGTAGTATTAGTATAACTGGCCAGAGCCCTGACAACACAGGAGGAAGTAGAGAGTAGTATTAGTATAACTGGCCAGAGCCCTGACAACACAGGAGGAAGTAGAGAGTAGTATTAGTATAACTGGCCAGAGCCCTGACAACACAGGAGGAAGTAGAGAGAGTAGTATTAGTATAACTGGCCAGAGCCCTGACAACACAGGAGGAAGCAGAGAGTAGTATTAGTATAACTGGCCAGAGCCCTGACAACACAGGAGGAAGTAGAGAGAGTAGTATTAGTATAACTGGCCAGAGCCCTGACAACACAGGAGGAAGTAGAGAGTAGTATTAGTATAACTGGCCAGAGCCCTGACAACACAGGAGGAAGTAGAGAGTAGTATTAGTATAACTGGCCAGAGCCCTGACAACACAGGAGGAAGTAGAGAGTAGTATTAGTATAACTGCGCACAGCCCTGACAACACAGGAGGAAGTAGAGTATTAGATATAACTGGCCAGAGCCCTGACAACACAGGAGGAAGGAGAGAGTTAGTACTAATGGAGCCCCTGACAACACAGGAGGAAGTAGAGAGTTTAGTATAAGTATAGTAAGCAGTGCCCTGACACCACAGAGAAGCAGTGGATATAGTATAGTGGCCCAGAGCCCTGACAACACAGGAGGAAGGAAATAGTATTAGTATAACATAGAGCCTGGATAACAGTGGCACAGAGCCCTGACAACACACAGGCAAGAGTTAAGTAAGGGTAGTGTTATTATACTGGCCAGAGCCCTGACAACACAGGAGGAAGTAGAGAGTTATTATAGGACTGGGCCAGAGCCCGGACACAACACGGGGAAGAGAGAATAGTATTAGTATAACTGGCCAGAGCCCTGACAACACAGGAGGAAGCAGAGAGTAGTATTAGTATAACTGGCCAGAGCCCTGACAACACAGGAGGAAGCAGAGAGTAGTATTAGTATAACTGGCCAGAGCCCTGACAACACAGGAGGAAGTAGAGAGAGTAGTATTAGTATAACTGGCCAGAGCCCTGACAACACAGGAGGAAGCAGAGAGTAGTATTAGTATAACTGGCCAGAGCCCTGACAACACAGGAGGAAGTAGAGAGAGTAGTATTAGTATAACTGGCCAGAGCCCTGACAACACAGGAGGAAGCAGAGAGTAGTATTGTTATAACTGACCAGAGCCCTGACAACACAGGAGGAAGTAGAGAGTAGTATTAGTATAACTGACCAGAGCCCTGACAACACAGGAGGAAGTAGAGAGAGTAGTATTAGTATAACTGGCCAGAGCCCTGACAACACAGGAGGAAGCAGAGAGTAGTATTAGTATAACTGGCCAGAGCCCTGACAACACAGGAGGAAGTAGAGAGAGTAGTATTAGTATAACTGACCAGAGCCCTGACAACACAGGAGGAAGTAGAGAGAGTAGTATTAGTATAACTGGCCAGAGCCCTGACAACACAGGAGGAAGTAGAGAGTAGTATTAGTATAACTGGCCAGAGCCCTGACAACACAGGAGGAAGTAGAGAGTAGTATTTCAACATGGCATCATGACTTTACGTAAACATACACGCAAAGTATAAAGCCAAGTGGCGTGTTATCTGGACGCATTTTGTAAAAAAAAAGTTTAGGTCTGGGCCTATAGTGAGTAGTGAGTGATTTTCAGTCTAGCAGTTCATCCAATAAGCAGCCCGAGGAAAGCTTTGAGTGAAAGCTTCTCAGCCAATCAGCGGCTTCTACCCCACGTGTGGACTCTTAAGCCCCGCCCCCACAGGCTGCATCGTCACCAGCAAGTGATCCAATGAAATGACATTTGCGCGCAAGCTTTTCAAGCTAGCTCAATGAGACAGACACAGATCGTAGCTGTTAGCGAATATGAAACGCAAAGCAGCTCGTTTTCATTTAAATTCAGCAAGAAACTCTCCGAGGAGCAGGAGGAGAACATGTAAAGTAACCGCGATTACAAGTGACGAGTTACCATCCTGCTCGGCCGCCCTCTCCCCATCAAGTCCTCCCGTAGCCCCCCGCCCCCCTCCCCCCTCACACCAGCAAGGCAAGTAGGCTAACACTTAGGCTAACACTTAGGCTAACGTTATCGTCTTTTCTGGCTCTGTAACGTGGCGAATTCTAACTGAAGAGTGCCAAAAATCACCAAACGTTACAAAATAAAGTTTCCACTACAGTTACTGGCATTCGTCTGTGACGTTATCTATGAAAAAACATAATTATATCCGCTGATACTCCATAAAAGTTTGATCATATTGTGTGGAAACGGTTTCACATCTTTCACATTATCAACTGTTTAATTCGCAGGCTACTTATCCTCTGTTAAACATGAGGACGGGAAATGAATGATAAATCCACTCAGAAAATACTTCCAGTCATCCTCTGCATTTCCCATAGATGAAAGATCTTACTGGCAACAAAAAGATCGGCACGGAAATAGCAGTAGTGTCTGTGAGTCTTTAAACGCAACATTAAAGGACCTCTAATCCTCCCACGCCGAATATACGCACACCTACAGTACAGGCCAAAAGTTTGGACACACCTTCTCATTCAATGTGTTTCTTTATTTTCATGACTATTTACATTGTAGATTCTCACTGAAGGCATCAAAACTATGAATGAATATATATGGTATTGTACTTAACCAAAAGTGTGAAATAACTGAAAACATGTCTTATATTTTAGATTCTTCAAAGTAGCCACCCTTTGCTTTTTATTAATAAGGGAAATAATTCCACTAATTAACCCTGACAAAGCACACCTGTGAAGGTAAAACCATTTCAGGTGACTACCTCATGAAGCTCATTGAGAGAACACCAAGGGTTTGCAGAGTTATCAAAAAAAGCAAAGGGTGGCTACTTTGAAGAATCTAAAATATAAGACATGTGTTCAGTTATTTCACACTTTTTTGTTAAGTACATAATTCCATATGTGTTCATTCATAGTTTTGATGCCTTCAGTGAGAATCTACAATGTAAATAGTCATGAAAATAAAAAGGAAACGCATTGAACGAGAAGGTGTGTCCAAACTTTTGGCCTGTACTGTACGTCTTCCTCAAAGCTCGGGAAAACACCGTTAAAGGAGAGGAAGGTGACAGTACAAACTTTTAATTTTGAATTTAAACGTTTTCTTCACAATGTCTGGGTTGAAAACGCATCTTGTTGTCACGTAAGGGGCCCTGTTCATGTTGCACGGACATTTTAATTGCATTTTGTGTCTGTTAAAAAGGCACAAAAGGCACTCTTTAGAACATGCCCCCACAACTGGCATTTTAGCTAACTAGTAGGCAAATATCTGATCTGCTAACTTGTAGACAAACTGATCGAAGCAGAGGTTAACCTCAGCCTCGATTTCATCATGAGGGAACTGCTTCTTAAACTTAGTTAACATGTTTCGGTGAACTCTTGCCATTAGCTGCAGCAACTCCAGTTTGCTAGCACCCATTTTGGTTCCTACTGACAGTACTATGATATATCTAGCGATCAAGATTCAGGTAAAAATCGTCTGGATTTCTCCTTTAAGTAGCAGAAAATGGAAATACCCCAAAGAAAGTACCTTGAATGTGTAATTATACTTGAGTAAATGTACTCAGTTACTCACATTTGAGGCAGGTTGAAGCTGAAAGCGAACTCGTGTAAGCCGGCGTGCAGAACAGTCAGACCTTCCTCTGGACAGTCCTCGTCTGAAACACAGAAAACACGTTTCCAAAAATCCACCTGCGAGTCCGTTAACACACAAAGGGCTCCGTTTTAACGATCTAAGGTGTGTTTAGGGCGTGTCCAAACCCACTTTTGCTAGTTTGACGGCTGTAATAAGGCTCTGTGCGCCGGGCGCCTGGTTCTAAAGGGTTGTCCTTAGTGTCTTCATTAATCAGAGGTGTGTTTTGGGCGTAACATGCAATCAACCAATCAGAGATCATCTCCCATTCCCTTTAAAAGCCAGGCGCGTTTGGACCTTGGAGCATTGCTGTTATGATGGAGGATTTGCTGAGCAGGAAGGAGAGATTTTCAGGAGAAGAAACTGAGTAGATCATATCATAACACTATTTCACATTGTAATATTTTTATTTGTAATCTTCTGCATGTGTGTGTGCTGCTGTGTGTGTGTGTTGCTGTGTGTGTGTGTGTGTGTGTGTGTGTGTGTGTGTGTGTGTGTGTGTGTGTGTGTGTGTGTGTGTGTGTGTGTGTGTAACAAGCATAGTGTGCGCGCTCTGTGCACGAGCCTAGGAGCATTTTACTAATGCTCTGTTAAAATAACAATGAAATGCTGCGTTATTGACTTTAGACCAGGTTTTTGTTGGTCAATGGAGCGATCACTTCCCGCTGCCTCAAGATAGCAATACTCCCAGAATGCACCTGAACACACCTCCCTGTAAGACCAGCACGCCCAGAATGCACCTGAACACACCTCCCTGTAAGAACAGCACGCCCAGAATGCACCTGAACACACCTCCCTGTAAGAACAGCACACCCAGAATACACCTGAACACACCTCCCTGTAAGACCAGCACGCCCAGAATGCACCTGAACACACCTCCCTGTAAGACCAGCACACCCATAGGCGCAAAGATGGGTGCAGGTGCATTTGCTGTTTAAATGACATGGGCGTTAGACGGGAAACTGACAACTGCCTCTGTCTTAAACTAGCAAAGACAGTTGCGTCGGGCTTTGCGCTGCGCTAGGTGCAAGATAGGGCCCTGAACATCACGCAGCTTTATCACACAACACACTCTGCTTATCACTTCTCCTCAGAGCAGCTATTTCAGACTGTTAGGAGGCACACAGGAGAGAGAGAAAGCACAAGACTACAGCTGCATGCAAATATGCCAAATTAAAATGGCCCCTCAAACATAAAGATTCCCTGCTCTTCTCTGTTGTATAGCAAAGTAAACCGACTGTTGGTCGGATAAAAACATACAATAGATTAGATGTTACTTTGGACTTTTGAGGATATTTGTCACAGCTTTCTCTGTATCAATTGTTTGGTTTGTAAAAATAAATAGTGAAAATAGTGAGAAATGGCAAAAAACAACAAAAAATCAACCTGTAAAGTCCCTAAAGCTGTCAGATAAATGCAGTGGAGGAGAATTAGAAAGTAGCATTAAAAGAAAATAAAAAATAGCTGAAATTGTTCCAGTATTGAGCGAGAACGCTGCGTGACCCTAATGGACAGATGTTCAGCATCAGTCCAGAGTCCACTAAATGTTCAGTTGCTGCCGCTGACAGACTCAGATTATTATTCTAAGTGTCTGACGACATTATGGAAAGGATCCCTGCAGAGATAGGATCTTACGCTTTATCAAAAAGGTCTTTATTAAAAGGTCGATAATCGCCCGGACAGTCTGGCAAGGTCGGTGACTCGAGTCTTTTCGGTACATCCCGTTCATTTTGGCAGATTTGACTTGTAAGTAAGTAAGTAAATAAATAAATAAATAAATAAATAAATAAATAAATAAGTAAGTAAGTAAGTAAGTAAGTAAGTAAGTAAGTAAGTAAGTAAGTAGGTAAGTAAGTAAGTAAATAAATAAATAAGTAAATAAGTAAGTAAGTAAATAAATAAATAAATAAATAAGTAAGTAGGTAAGTAAATAAATAGTAGTAGTAAGTAAAGTGGGAAGAAAGTAGGTAGTGGGTAAGTAGGTAAGTAAGTAAATAAGTAGGTAAGTAAGTAAATAAAATAAAGTAAGTAAGTAAGTAGGTAAGTAGGTAAGGTAAATAAATAAATAAATAAGTAAAGTAAGTAGGTAGGAAGTAAATAAATAAGTAAGTAAGTAAGTAGGTAAGTAGGTAAGTAAGTAAATAAGTAAGTAAGTAAGTAAATAAATAAATAAGTAAGTAAATAAGTAAGTAAGTAAGTAAATAAATAAATAAGTAAGTAAGTAAGTAGGTAAGTAAGTAAATAAATAAGTAAGTAAGTAAGTAGGTAAGTAGGTAAGTAAGTAAATAAGTAAGTAAGTAAGTAAATAAATAAATAAATAAGTAAGTAAATAAGTAAATAAGTAAGTAAATAAATAAATAAGTAAGTAAGTAAGTAGGTAAGTAGGTAAGTAAATAAATAAATAAATAAATAAGTAAGTAAGTAAGTAGGTAAGTAAGTAAATAAGTAAGTAAGTAAGTAAATAAATAAATAAATAAGTAAGTAGGTAAGTAAGTAAGTAAATAAATAAATAAGTAAGTAGGTAAGTAAGTAAGTAGGTAAGTAAGTAAGTAAATAAATTAATAACTAAATAAATAAGTAAGTAAGTAAGTAAATAAATAAATAAATAAGTAAGTAAGTAAGTAAAGTTTATTTCTATAGCACATTTAAAAAACAGCTCGCGGACCAAAGTGCTGTACATAGCGCATTAGCCACAGGGTGATAAAATAAAATAAAACACACTTACAGATCAGTGATTTAGGCTAAAACGACATCGAAAAGACAAACACTTAATTACAAACATAGCAGGATAAGACAATTAAAATGCCGGGAAGACCAATGTAAAAAGCAGAGTTTTGAGCCTGGGTTTGAATATCACATATTGAAGGGGCACTTCTGATGGTCAGGTGGCGCTGCCGGCAGTCGGACTCAAACGAGCCATCTGATTGGTGGAGAGCTAACCAGGAAACGGAGGAGCGGGATGAGCGTGACTAGAGTCTCTCAAAATGTGACGAAAGTCTTTTAAACTGACCTTTGTTGATCTGAAATGAAGACTGATTCAGCAACCACACACACACACACACACACACACACACACACACACACACACACACACACACACACACACACACACACACACACACACACACACACACACACACACACACACACACACACACACACACACACACACACACACACACACACACACACACACACACACACACACACACACACACACACGGCCTATTTCTCTCTTCAAATGTTTCCAGAAACATGTTTCGGTGAACTATTTTAGTCCAATATGAAATCGTATTCATGACAGTCTGGCTTTGAATTTCCGGAGAAACCAGACCCCATGTGACGCGTTCGTCCAATCAGCTGCCTGTTTTTATTTTTTTT